>NW_008343079.1:2377551-2408310 GCF_000622305.1 Nannospalax galili
TACTTATATATATATTCCAAAATGTGAGATTCTCAAGCATTTGCTTCTAGGCAGCCCCACAGGGAGTCATAGCACAGTGGCTGGTTGTTCCAGACTCACAGAGTGAGGCAGAAAGAAAGGCCAAGTGCAAACAAATGCTGTGGCCACTTACAAAGGCACTTGCTGTTTTTAAGACTGCAAAGCCTCTTCAACATCTACAAGAGTGCAGGCTAGTTCAGAGGGCAGCTGTCCCTGGCTTCCACCTACAACTCTTAACCCCAAGTACCTCGGTGTTCAAATCCTTCTTTAGGCTGACTAAAAATTTGAGAGACTGATAAATGTATTTCTTGGGCTAGTCTCCCAGGGTGCTTTCTTGTAATAATGATCCAAGCCTCAAGCTTCCAGAGGGAAATTGGGCCAGGGGTTAAGGAGTTGTTAGTCGGGCACTATGGAGGGCAGCAGTCACAGACTAGATTCATCATAGTCAGTCGGAGGTTAATAATTCATCTTAATTATCCACATTAACCTTGATAATCCAGAGACACCCTTGCAATGAATGCACTTTAAAGCATTTGTTCAATTAACAGATCTTATACAGACTTTCCTACAGGCTGAATAGCTGGGCATAGCAAATGCCAAGTTTGAAAAGGCCGGTGGTGTCTCTTACCCCTAGCCCACTGGAGACATAATGACATGGGTCTTTATGGGTATGAAACAAAGTGACATCTGGTGATTGGGAGAAGAGATACCACACAGAACACTGAGGCATATCATGGGGTGAGGAAGAAAGTTTTATGGAAAAGTAACATTTATGGTCAGTCTTTAGGACTGGATAGCTTTCCTGCAAGAGATAGAAGGACAGTCTAAGTGAAGGAAACTAAGTAAACACAAAGCTTTGGGGGCGTGTAGAGTGTGTGCAAGAAAGGTGGAGGAGATAGGGAGCAAGATGCCTAAAGAAAGGGGTTTTCAAGGAGGCTGGGGTGATGTTGGCAGCCGGTGCAGAGGGCTTTGGAACCAGCTGCAGGAGATCGGCAGGTATGGAAAGCTACTTAACTGTTTTAGAAGTGAAGGGTGACATGCTTAGGGCTTTTGGCAGGTTGATCGGGCAATTATATGGGGTCAGAACAGCTAGTCAGGGGAAATATTCAGGGCCTGAATTGATGGGACAGCCAGTGGTTAGAAGTACACTAGGGTAGGAGAAATTGCACCAGCTTACCCAAACTGGCAGAAAACATAGCCATGACGATGTAGCAAACAAGAATCTTTCTGCTTTGGGATGAGACACCTGCTTTTATTATCAATACCTTAGACTCTAGAAACATCCACACTTTACCTGTATTCTGGTTTGCGGGGACTGACTCAAACAATGGGGAGACCAGGAAAAGGGAGAGATACTCAGAGCTAAAGAGAGAGGACTAAGAATACAGTTCTGGCAGGAGCTGTAGGCAAGTTGCCTTTCCTCTCGGGTCCTGTATCTTCAGCTGTGAAGCAAGGCCATCCAAGTCCCCTTCCAATATCCTCACAGAATGAGTCTATGAGCAGGAAGGATTATACAGTGGCCAGCCACAGAACCCACATTTGAAAGCCAATACAATTTAGCAGAGGCAATTTTGTTCAAAACTGACTAGTGTATGAAGAGATGACTTGCAGTCCAGGATGCATGGAAGTGTGTGGCAGGAAGTGTGAAATCCCAGGGGACTGAATGATTTCCTAGGGTAGGATGTGGAGCAACAAGAAGGGTACCCACCAGAAAGATGGGAACTGCCTACTAGGGCATGGGGTGGACACCTGCAGGGTGACAACTCCCTAGGTTGTAGGTGGTTGGTAGAGGGCTGGGGAGGCAGGAAGGGCAGAGGTCTACTAGAAACCTGGGTTCTTTCTTTAGTGGAGCATCCATGATCACAGCTGCTCACATTTCTGAGCCTGGGCCAGGCTGATTCAAGGAGAAAGGAAGGCACAAAAGAGGCTGCCTGAGAACAGAATGCACACAGAGATTCTGCTGAGGGGTGGTACTCATGGTTTCATGAAGAAAGGGGTCTCTCTTCAGATTACAGATAACCAGGAGACAAGCCTGACCCCACAGGGAGAGATCTCTCCTGTGAGTCTACCTGAAGTCTATAGATCCCAGCCAGACAAGGGAGCAGAAGGCTCATCTTTATTAATTGGTGCCAATTTCTATGACTAATTTAACCTGAAGCTTCAATTCAGTCATAATCAAACAAAGCAAGCCGACCAGAAAATCACTTGTTTCCCTTGGAGCCCTGAGGACCATCAGCCACCAGCCTCCCTCAGACTCAGGGACTCTACTCTGCCCTCAGCATGAACTAAAGGGTATTCTATCAGGAGGGTGCCTTCCAGGGGTGCCATCATTTCCCAAGGTATTTGGGGGAAAACATCAGCTTTCCAAGAAACACTGAGCTAGACTTCGGAGACCTGGGTTCTGGTCCTATGTGCTCTGCCTTCCAGGTAGCTTTGGGCAAGACATGTCTCCTCCTGGGCTGCAGGCTGTGGTGTTCTCATTGTCCAGAGGGATGCAGAAGTCTGCTCTGCCCGCTTTAAAGGGTGGTAATGAAGTGCAAATCAAACAGATCTGAAAGTTGGCTTTGCTCATCTTTCAATGACACTGGTGATGACAATGATGACTGTGGTGGGAGGATTACTTTTGATGTGAAAGTCTATAAATAACACATGAAAAGGTGAATCCCTGATTGTAATGGCCGAACTTTATCTGTCTCATTCAGCTCTGGCTTCTCACTGTAGCCCTGAAGGATATGTTTTTAGCTTATTGAAAAGAAGTTTCTATAAAACATCTCAGAGCATCCTTCTCCCTCCCACATGTGCCCCTCTGAGCACCAGGGAACCAACAAATCAGTACCCACCCTGAGGCCAGCTTTCTGCTGTTTCACCTGGAAGAAGGGAGAGTCGTCAGGCTCTACTCCTAGAATATTCTTTCTTTCAAAGCAGAAATCCAAAGAGAAAGCTAGGTGTGTTATATCTACACCTTGAAGGAGGTAATGACTTAATGTATGTATGTGTGTACATATACACATCTACACACATCATGTTGTTCTAGTTCTCAGAGCCTGTAGCCCTACCACCTATCTACTCCTTCCCACAGCTATTGATACCCCACAGGCAGAAATTACTCTCAGATAGACAGAAATGGACATACATTGCAGAAAAGGAAGGTGTTGCAATGATAAAAGGGAGTTTCATTTGGTTATTATACTCTGAGATCATAACCCCCAACTGCATACTCTTTTTGAGCATGCAGGGGGACCAGTGCTCTCACTTGAAGTGATGTGCTGCCTGGTCCCAGGGCCCAGGGCTACTGTTGCTGTGGAGGAGGGAAGAAACAGGGAGGAGGGGAGGTAGAATCCCAGCCCAACCTAGAATCTCAGAGCTGGAGGGATCACTGAATTCTACCAGACCTCCACTGTGTTTACTATGAAGACACTCAAAAGAGGGCGTTTGTCCTGGCCCCATGTTTATGGCTTTGTACGATACAATCCAAACATGTCAAGTTCAAATAAATTTATTCCCAATTTATTTATCTATCTATTTATGTATTTAATGCATGTGTGTATGTGTATGTGTGAGTGTAGCCCATGTGTGCACTGGTGCACACACCTGTACATTCATGAGGAGGCCAGAAGACTTTGGTATCTTTGTCTATCATTCTCCACCTATTCCTTTGAAGCAGGGTCTCCCCCTCAACTGAGGCTCACATTTTTGGGGCTAGGCTGGAAGTTAACAAGCTCCAGTGATCTTCCTGGCTCTGCTCCCCTTGAAGCTGGGATTACAGGTGTGTACAGGATGTCTTGCTTGTTATGTGGGTACTGAGATCTGAACCCTAGTCCCCATGATTGCACAGCAAGCACTCTTACCTCCTGGACCATCTCTCCAGCCCAATTTCCCATTATTTACTAAAGGAAGGCATGAATGCTGAAAGTGGTTTCTCAGCACAAGCGCCTCAGGATGTGGCAGCTACAACGTGATGGTAGGAAGCAGTGGGATTTGCTTGTTGGTTAAATCAGTCCTCTTTTGAGAAAGTCATAGTTTTCACCTGGTCTTTTGAAATCACAGACACTATCACTCTCTGTGAGGGCTTCAGTTACATCAGGAGCCCCCCAAAATGTTCCCCTCTAGACTCAACCAACTCCCAGTTTACAGATGAGGCAAGTGGGATCCACAGAGAAGTGACATGTTGAAGGCCGAGCAGAGGATGGTGGCAGATCAGAGACTTGACCCTGGTCTTCCAGCCCGAGTTCTCTATCCTTTCCTTAGTACCTATCCAAGTCTTAGACTGGAAGGAACAAAGGCATAGCAGCTTTTAAACATCCTCTGATTCCTAGGCCTGCTGGTGCTTCTATTGGTTAGACCCCAGTCGACAACTGACTCATCTGTCACAGAATCCAGGTGCTGTTAACCATCATGAAACCCTGCTTGAAACTGAGTGAGATACTGTCTTCTAGGTGACGGTGACTCATTTTGGCAGCAGGATGAGCCCCAGCCAAGGTCACAATGACATCCCAAAAGTCTGCCTGCCTGGTCTCTCCCCAATCCTGTGAAATCAAACAAGCAGGGCTCTTATGCTTTGCCTGGCTAGGGCTCACAGGAGAGGCTTCACTGAACAAAGCCTTGTCACTGAAGAGACAGAAGCTTTGTCAAGCAAGAGCGACAGTGCATTTGCTGCCCAATCTAGATCCCGTCTTACTGTTAAAATTCACAGCATCATGGAATGATGTCTTTTTCTGTCTTCTCATTGGGGGCTGGGAAAATGATGGAAATACTTCTTTGTAACTGAAAGTGAAACTGGCTTTGACTAAGCAAGGCAACTGTGTTTCAGGACTCTCTTATCTCTGGTCAAGTGTGCTCTGTTCACAGCAGTGACTTTGTCTAGCCTTTACATCCTGCTGATGCCATGGAACTCACATTCCTGCTCACTGCAGAGGTTTCAGAGACAGGAAACTTTGTAAATCATCTAAATTTAAATTGAGACTCCCTAGTAAAAACTTTTAGATGAAAAAAACCTTTTAGGTAAATCATCCTTTTTTAATATACATACATTATAATAATACATCATATATATTATTATAGTATATACAATAATATAATACACAGCATCCTTTAATCATTCCCTCAATAAACATTTAGCACTACTCATTCAGATCTGTGCTAGAAACTGGGGCGGAATGAGTAGATGGTGAGTGGATGAAGGATGAGAACCACCCTCTGTCCTGGGTACCTATCCATACCATCTTTTTCATTCTCCGGGTGACAGGAGATTGTATGGAATATAAGTCCAATAATATAATACACAGCATCCTTTAATCATTCCCTCAATAAACATTTAGCACTACTCATTCAGATCTGTGCTAGAAACTGGGGCGGAATGAGTAGATGGTGAGTGGATGAAGGATGAGAACCACCCTCTGTCCTGGGTACCTATCCATACCATCTTTTTCATTCTCCGGGTGACAGGAGATTGTATGGAATATAAGTCCTTGAGTGCAAAGATTGCTTCTCCCTGATTTTGTGGCTCTGAGCCAAGCACAGCTGTATTTGTGAATTGAGAGATTGTTGGGTTGGTTGGATGAAAGATTAAGTTGGTGAATGAATGAATGAGAGTTAGTGGGTTTCATTAAATATTTATCATTCTCTGTTTATTTTATGTGTATTTATGTTTGCCTCCATTCTAAAACAGTAGTTGCTACTACTTATTGTCTGTCAGGCACCAGACATATGTAATATCACAACTTCTAATGAAAATCTTAAATTGCAGATCATTGTCCTGTTTTACAGATGCAGTCTCTAAGGGGCTGATGTAATGATGAACATTGCTTATGGCACCAGGCATCTTCATAAGAGGCTGTAATTTTTAAAAAATATTTTATTTTATTTTTTTATTTTATGTGTATGCATGTATTGCCTACACATGTAGGTAAGTGCACCCATGTCGTGCAATGCCCACGGACACTGTGGGATTTTTAACCTGGAGAGTAACATGACCAAATGCCTGTTCTATAAAGCTCTTCCGAGACATAATACAAGGAATGATTGGAGACGGGAAAGGCTGATGGCAGAGAGATTAGTTAGGAGACTGTTAAAGGGTGGCGGGAGGAGGCGAGACTTGGGGTAAGGCAGTGAGGGAGGAGCAGTGAGGATAAATGGGCTCAATACAGCTGCAGAAGTATCTGCGAAAAATAGAGAAACTACTTAAGAGGCAAGCCAGCTACTGCCTTCTGGTTTTCAATTTCAACTGCTCTTCCCTAGGTCCTGCATTTATCAACCCTTACTGCTAGACTCTAATTCATTTTAGAGGGTTTTAGCACTCTCATAGAATCAAGAGGAAAAAAACCGCCCTGAAAGATGACTTCAAGCAAATGAAAGCCTTTTTCTTCGGCATTTATCCATCAATAGCAGAACATTTTTACCTCAGACTTTCAGCAGATAAATTTTTCCTCTGAATTTTATTAATCATCAGGAGTAAGGTTAAGGCAATTTTTCAGCTCAAATCTACTTGAAATTGCTCCTCAAAGCTCTGATGACTGGTCTAGAACTAGAGACAATCACCCCATGGGTCCCATGCCACCTGCCCAAGCACATCAGAGCTCCTGGGGCCAGAGCCCAGACATTAGAATTTGTTCTAAGTCCTCAAGTGGTTCTAGGGAGCACCTCAGCTGGGGACTGAAAGGAGGAGAGGTGCCCCATCATCCAAACACCTTCTTTGAGAGGTGCCCCGAGGCCAGGAAAGGTGAGAGTCAGCTCTCAGTTCTAGAAAGTGTTATTACAGGAAAACTTTCTGAAATTTTTAGTTTTCCTAGGGCAGGAAAGATGGTTCAATTGGGCGTGCACACTGCTTTTGTAGAGGACCCGAGTTCAGTTTCCAGTACCCACATCATACTGCTCACAACCACCTGTAACTCCAGTACCAGGGGCATCTGACACCTCTGGACCTCCGAGGGCACCAGCACATGTACATAACCCCCACACACATAATTTAAAAAAATCTTAAAAAAAGTAGTTTCCTAAAGTTTCCCAAGAGGATGGGAACTTTAACCAGGAACTACCTAGAAACAAGAAGTAATTCAAAAAGTTCCTCAGTTCATTCATGTGCCCCAGCTTCCTATGCCCATAGAAACGGCTCATCTCAGACGGACCCAGCCCTGCCTAATTTGGGGGCTGTTCTTAGAAAGGAGGAGCTCAGAACTACCTGCATCCTTACCACCCAGGCCTGCTCATTCTTTCTCAGGGAAGCCCAGAATTTCTTGGCATTTTCCATCCATGGGTCTCAATGGCAGAGAGAGGTCACCTTAGAAGTCTGGGGCAGAGCCTGAGTGAGTCTCCAGATGTGTGATTCCTATTTGTTATCCTAAATAATTATGTTTATCTTGTTCTCTCTTCCCTAAATTCCTATAGTGATACTGCATTGCTGTGACGGAACAATGTAAGGTTTCCTTTGACTCACAGATTCAGAGGGACTTCAGACCAGTCAGGCAGGGGAGAAAGGCATGGCAGTGTAGCGCCATGACCTCAGGAACTTGAGCTGGCAGCCTGCTCACTTTGTAGCCATGAACCAGAGAGCAGAAACTAGAGTGGAGCCAGATACCGGCTCTGGCCCTCAAAGATCTCTTCCTAGTGCTCTACCAGCCAAGCCCTACATCCTAAAGGTTTCAAAGCCTCCAAAAATAGTAACCCAAGCTGGGGACTGATTGAGTGCTCAGAACATGGGTGTGTGAGGGTAGTTTCAGATTCAAACCTTAACATATATCAATTTTGACTTCAATATAAAACCAATGTTTTCATACTGCCAAGCAGATCATACATCATGTGCTCCAGACAGGCAGATCATACATCATATACTGCAGCTTCTGGTACCCAGTGCTGCTCTGGTGTATGCACTGGTGATGACCGTGAGGATGATGGTGATAGTGGTAATGTGGTTGTGAGTATTGGTACACAGGCAGAGATGGACATGTGTAACAGAAAGCACATGAGACTTGGAGCCAGAAATTCTCGGATTTGAACACTAGTTATGGCATTTACCTGTTGGGTGAGCCTTAAGAGATCCACTGAATTTCTTGAAGATTTTTTATCTGTAAAATGGGACAATGATTTCCAATTTAAGATTGTCATTAGGAATCAAAATAATTACTATGCCTGGCACCCATAGACAATAAACACTAGCAACATTGATATAGAATTCTTTTGTCATAAGATAGGAAATAGGCAGATAAGAGTCTCTGCGTCTTGTCTGGGACACTCTCAGCTTGAGGCCTTCTTTGGGCTCCAAGCCCATAGGACATGTATGGCCCAACACAGGGTCAGCTCCACTCAGAGCAGGTCTTAGATGAATGCATCATACAATCTCTCTTGTGTTGTCGGCGCCTAGGGCAGTCCAGTAGTCAAGTATGTATATTAATGGTCACTGACAGAATCATACACAGTGTCCTGCAATCTTGTGTGCTGTGAAAGAGCTGATTAGAAGTCAGGCTTAGTGTTATGACCATAGGGCAATAGCAGACTACTCCAGTAGAGCTCCCAAGAGGACTTGAGTCACAACCTCCCAGACCCAAGTGCCTCCTCTGCAGCCAAACATCTTTTCCTTTCCACTTCTAAGCCCTAGGAATGTTCTAGAAAATCGAATCATGCATCAGGGGAGAATGACTAAGCATCTTCTGCTGTTCTCTCATGCTGTTTGGGCATCCCCTTCCCTGTCTTCCTTCTTGTAGAATGCAGATACTTGGAGAGCCACGGGAAGGCCTTTGAAGTGGGGATGAAGGTGAGGATGTGTTCCTCAGCAGCCCCCCGTTCACTTCAGCCCCCAAGCAGAGCCCAAAAGAACCTGGGGAATCTGTGAACCAGGCACAGCAAAAGAAGGTGAAAGAAAGGTGATCACATATACACAAAACACTGGGCATGACTGCCCCACATTGTGGCATGTCCCCAGGGGTGTCACGTGACTGAGATCCTATTGATTGTAGACTCCCAGGGGTCTCAGTAACTGAGAAAGCTAAAACCTTTCAAGAAGTAAAGGTGGAAGGGAATTGAGATGGACATTGCCTCTCCTCCTACAGCTGGGGCTGTGGTTATTAACAGAGGGATAACAGGATGCACACTTTGGAGGCAGGTACACTGTCCCAGCTCCACACTCAGCAGTCATGAGGCCTTGGAAAAAGCCCTCAATCTCTTTGTGCCTTCATTATAGCAGCTATAACATGGTAGTAATGATACAGCAACTTCATAGTGCTATGGTGAGACTCAGATATCATCGGTGTAAAGCCTTTTAATCGTGTATCTCCACCAGGCTTGCACAAGAATGTGGCTATGAATAAAGATTATGCATGCAGGGCTCCCCTGGACTGTCCCTATAGCACAGTCTTCCTCAGTTTTCAGACTTCGTGCAAAGCTCTCCTCATCTATGGTACATTTCATACTCCTACAGAGCTGCCCCCTAGCCTTGAGCCCTGTGTAGCTGGTCCTCCAATGACAATGACTGAGCAGAAGGTTTTGCTACACCGAGATAAATAGTATGAGGAAAATGTTAAGGTAAAAATCACTCTATGAGTCAAGGAGCTCATAATCTAATGATGGTACAGACAAGAAGCAATCATAATCCAAGACAGAAATAGCTGCCTTGGAGTTGCAAGCGGCTTGGGGAGCACTGGGTAAGGAGACCCACTGAGCCAACACTGCTTCTTTTTTCAAGCGTGTGTGTGTGTGTGTGTGTGTGCGCGCATGCGCATGCATGTATTCACATGCATGTAGATACTTGGGAAGACCAGAAGAGGCATTGGATCCCCTAGATCTTGAGTTACAGGCAGTTGTGAGTTGCCCAACATAGGTGCTGGGATCTGGAGTTATAGGCAGTTGTGAGTTGCCCAATAAAGGTACTGGGAACCAAACTCCAGTCTTCTGGAAAAGTAGTATGCCCTCTTAACTTCTGAGCCACCTTTTCAGCCCCCAAGAAAACTAATTGTGTCATGAAGATTTGTCCACAGGTCTGTTCTCCTAGCTGGACTTTGTGCAGCTCAAGAAGGGTGACATTCATCTCTATGCTTGCACCATGCAGCACAGTGCTATGTTCTATAAATGAATGTTTTCCACACATGCAGGAACAGAAGAAAGAGCAAACATGGAAAAGCTGCAGCAGTGATGGATGTATGGTACATTTGCAGGGCCTGAGGCCTGGGCTGTGTTTAATAGACACTTCTTTGCATTTAGAGATTTCTTGGGCCTCGTATATTACTTCTGGTTCAGATTCTACTGATGATCATGTGCCTAAGCCTCACCCTCCTTGTCTGTAAGGGTGGTAATGATAATCAGAGCTGCTATTTAGCTCATGGCAGTGTTAGGATGTTCAAATGGGACTGCTCTCACACCAAATATTCACTGAGCACAGTATTTAATATTCTCTATGTATCAAATGGCCCAGGGGGAGATGCAGAGTGTGAGGATGCCCATGAAAAGGAAGGTAGTCTAGAGGGAGAGAGCCAACAAGGCTGGAACATAAGCCCTCAAACAAGACTAGTGTCACCAAGAGGGCTGTGCATCATGGCCTCACTTTAAGAGGTTCACAGTGCATGCACAGAGGACAGAGCCTCTGATTTCTCCTTCCCTTGCCCTTCAGTATGTTCCTAGCCTCTCCTCCTGTTAGTGGGAACTTAAGTGTGAAACTATGACTACATTGAAAGGCCTGAAAGGTTCAAATTCAGTGAGTGGAAGACAAGGCATGAAAAGACACTGCTTTCATCTGAAAGAAAAGGAAGGACTTTATCTACATTTTTAGTGATACCTTGTTTTGTACCAGAAAGTATTGATAATATAAACTATAACAAAGGTACATAATTTAAAAGAATAAAAGAAAAAATAATGGCAAGATGCATAAAATGAGGTCAAGAATGGAACTAAGCTGCAGTATGCTGTGGGTGAACAGAGAATTTGGTCCCATGCTTTCTAACAGCTAATGGGAAAGACCTGATCCTGGGTCCATCAAAGAAAACTGACCAGTGGCTCATGAGTAATTTGTGCATTCTTTATGAGAATCCTAATTAATTAAGAAAGCATTATGTGAAGAAAGAGCAGCATCCCCTTTCATCTCTCCAAGTATGCACCCAGGGTCATCTCCTGCAGTGTACCCCCAGTGCAGGCTAATGGCCTTCTCCACTCCACTGCTTATACCACACATGTGTGCACATGCACGTGTGTGTGTAAAGTAGTCATGGCATCAGACTAGAACACTGAGCACCTAGAAAGGATTGTGCTGGGCAGTCCATGAGAGAGGGAAGGAGTGATATTGGTCAAGTGAAAGGGACTGCTGCTGGGGAAAGCACACTGAGTGAGCAAAGACCAAGAGGTGAGGCTGTGGAGGACAAAGAAATGGACACTAGGCTATGTAAGACTACCCTCCTCATGTTCCTGGCAGGAACCCAGCCTCTCCAGAGGGAAGGTCTAGAGTTTTGGTCTCCAGGTAGCTGTGGGAAGATGGAGTCCAGGAGTGCTCCATCCATCTCAAAGCAATTTGGTGGCTGTAGAAGGGAGAAAGTTAGGGGTGGCGGTAGAGCAATGGTATGCTAATGTCCATTTGCTACCCAGGGTATATTTGGCAATGTCTGGAGACTATCTTGATTGTTACAATTGGTGAGAAAGTTCTACTGGCATCTCATGGATAGAAGACAAAGATGCTGAGTAGCATCCTTCGGTACACAGGACAGCCTAGACAACAAGCATAGTCTCCTCAAAGGCTAGCAGTGCTGAGGCCGAGAAAGCTTGTGTTAGGGGAAAGAGTCTGATAAAGACAGAAATTTCTGCCAAGTCTTCATATACTGTCCTGGGAGTCAGGAGACCCAGGCTCCACCAAAATGACAAAGCTTAGATCATGATGATGGCCATGATGGATGACTCCATTTGTCCATGCTACAACTGGCAATGGACCCATGCCCATTTTCTCCACGACTCTTAGGTACTCTGTATTGTCATTACAGAAGAGGAGATTGAAGCCCAGACAGCCTAAGTTCTGGTCCAAGCTCTGTTTCAAGCTGTAGCCTGATTCTTGTGGTGATGGTGATGGTGGAAGTGTGGCCATCAGGTATGGATGATGACAGTGGTGATGATGGTGTGAACTGCCATCCAGTGCCTGAGACAGGTGGTGTTAGGGACAGCTGCTGAGCTTCCAGGAGTGGTGTGGGAAGGCAACAGCTTCTTCTCTGGAATGTTCTGTTGCTGTGCTCTGGTGCATAGTGATCTTCTGTTGCTCTTACTTCTGTGAGCTCAGCTGAATAGTGTGGACTATGTGATATTATTTACAACATTCCATTTTGGTTCAATAAATCAGAACCAGTAGGAATACTTACTGACACACTCTGTGGTCCTAGGTTCACTTTCACTTTGAGCCTCAGCTCTCCGTAGAGCACAGACATGAATCTACCAGGTCTGTGCAGGGACCCAAGTCAGAATTCCAGACACTGTTCAGAATCATTCATCACCTCCAGCAACAATTTACCCATAGGCTCACCTCTGTTGTTGGTTGGAAATGACTTCCTGGGGAAGGAGAGAATTAAGAGCACTGGCTATTCTTGCAGAGGACCTGGGTTTGGATCCCAGCACCCACATGGTGACTAACAACCGTCTGTAACTCCAGTTCCAGGGGATGCAATGCCCTCTTCTGACCTCTGTTGGCATTGCACAACACAGGTTCACTTACATACATGCAGGCAATACACTCAAATACATAAAATAAAAATAATAAATTTTTTTAAAATGGCTTCCTTTCCTTCCAGAAATACCTAAGAAAGGGAAGGCACAGTGGCATGCAGGCAATACACTCAAATACATAAAATAAAAATAATTAATTTTTTAAAAATGGCTTCCTTTCCTTCCAGAAATACCTAAGAAAGGGAAGGCACAGTGTTGGCAAATAACTTTGGTGTTTGGGGGACACAGACACAGACACAGAGCTTTTAGCATTTATCTGGTCAAATGTATCAGTCCCTCTGTTAACTGCCTTGCTGTCACGCCAGAAAGGTAAGGTTTTCTACCTGAACATCTCATTAACAGTGTCTGCTTTTTCTCTTGCTCATTTTTATATCCTATCCTGAAACCATCTGGAATTAATACTGCTCCAAAGAGTGAGGTAGAGATGCAGGCTTGGTTTTCTTCCTAGGTAGCCATTTGCCTCCAGGCCTGCCAGTTTAAATAAAAGAATATTCTTATGTGTTCCTGGACTTTATTATTTTGCCTCATTGATCTGTATCTTTGCTCTGGCATCCTTTGCTTCAGGAAGACTTGTGAAGTCAAAGCAAACATAACTGATTTGATTAGCTGGGCTTCTCTGTGAGGCTTTACAAAAGATAAACCACCTGCTAATGAGAATGTGGCCAGAGCTGCTGAGGAACAGCGTGGCTTGCCAGGGTGGGGGACAGCTACTGGGCACTGTCTAGCAGTCCTTGCCTGTCCAAACACAGAGGAAGCTGGAAGAACAAGCACAGACATGTCACATGGAGTCAGAGGAAGCCATTTTTGCTTTTTAGTCTAACCTCTTTACTCAGCTAAGGGACTGGACTTGAGGCCCAGAGAGGTCAAGCAGTCCCTACATGGCAGATCTTGGATGGGAGCTCACAAGGCTCATTCTAGCTAGTGTTTGTTGTGGATGTTTGTTGTAGCAATTCCTAGCACTCCAATCCTCACCCTGTTCTCTCTTACCTGACCAGTGACCTTTGCACTAACACCACTCCCTCTGGTCTCTCTGCCCTCTGACAGAGCATGTCTGTGTTGGATTCATTTTCCATCTGTGGACAGGAGCTCTCCACTGAGGTTCAATAGTGTCTTTCCTGCTCTGGCACCCATCTGAATTACCTTTTCCTGTCACCTAATTCATAAATTCCAACCAGACAGACAGATACTTGCTGTGCCCTGTGTGTTTCCTCTTTCTCTTTCTGGATCCACCAAACCACACCTCTTCTTCAAAACCTATTAGTTCAAAGGTTAACAGAGTTTTTTTCCAGATTCCAGAAAGGTTAAGTCAGTTGTCCAATTTCCTCCTCCATCAGGATGCCAGTGTTAGTCAGCTTCCTGTCACTGTAACAAAATAACCTAAGACAATTATCTTATACAGATAAAAGGTTTATTTGGCCTCACAGTTTTGAACGTTCCAGGTCTTTGATCAGTTGGCATCATGTCTTTAGGCCCATGCAAGAAAGCACATTGTCACTGGAAAGTGTGGCAGTATGGATGACTGACATCAAAAGTCAGAGCAAAGAGGAACAAGAGCCCAGATCCCCACAGCCCCCTTCACAGGCATGTTCCCAATGGTCTAAGAAGTACCCAGGGATGTTTGAAGGACATTCAACAACCTACAGCTGTGCCACACCAGAAGATTGATCCCTTTCTCTAGATGCCACACTTCCTGGAGACACAGTTTTTCTTGTAGGTAACACTGCTTGGTTTCTGGTTTTTGTCCCTTAACTGTGTACTGCTTGGGAATGGCATGGCACTTCTCCTAGTCTCACATCCAGAGCACCTCACTTGGTAGGTGCTAAATAATGCACAGTGTAATATGTAGTGTGTCTAAATAACCGAGGACATGTGAACCAATGCAAGATTCCCTTCCTCTCACTCCCAGAACCTTTTACTAGTTCCCACGAACACAGGCCAAGTCTTAAAAACCTCACCAAGGCAAAGTGATGCTGTTGGAGAATCATGAGAACTGACATTGAAAAGTGGAAAACAGCCCCGTTTTCAAAAGGAGAGAAAAGAGATATTCTGAAAACAACGATGTGAAGGTTTGAGGTCTAGTTTAGGCAAAGTTATAGACTTCATTGTTAAAAAGATGTGGTATGGCCATTTAGCATAGTTTTTGACAAATATGTGATAATGCTGAATTTTATTGAAATCCATGCTCCGATTATATCATGTAATCCTCATAACAATATCAAGAAGAAATTGCCCTATTATTATATTCCATTTTTAGATATGAATAAGATTCAGAAAGGCTAAATTACTCCAAACTGCACCATTATCCATCAGGATTTGAGTCCAGGCCTTCTCTTTCCAAAGCTGGCCATACTGCCATTCACAAGGGTTTGGCATACACTGTGTGCCTGATCTCACTCCTGATTCTGTGTCAGTAATGCCACACACCTCAGATTGTGTTAATGGGATTGTTCTGCCCAGAGTCAGGAAGGAACTAATCCTGTTCTGGTCAGAGCTGAGCAGGCCATGCCTGAAACACTGGGTTCAGAGGAGTTGAACAAGCAGAGTTACCTTTCTGTCACCTGGGCAGCTTGCTTCTATAAATTGTAGATAATGGCACCTGCTTCTTATTGTTGATTACGGTGATGAGATGGGGTCACATCAAGGTAGCAGGAAACACAGGGTCTGGTGCTTACAACCTGCTTAGCGAGTGCTGATCACTGTCTTCGGTTGTAGACATACAGGCACTTGGCAAAGCAGATCCTATTCAAACAAGGACCTTCAAGGGGCATCTAACACTGGTTTTGAGGACTTTGCCTAGGGATATTCAGCCTAGAAAGCATTTGGAGCCCAATCCCTGAAGTTCTGAAACAGGCTTCCTTTCCTTCCAGAAATACCTAAGAAAGGGAAGGCACAGTGTTGGCAAATAACTTTGGTGTTTGGGGGACACAGACACAGACACAGAGCTTTTAGCATTTATCTGGTCAAATGTATCAGTCCCTCTGTTAACTGCCTTGCTGTCACGCCAGAAAGGTAAGGTTTTCTACCTGAACATCTCATTAACAGTGTCTGCTTTTTCTCTTGCTCATTTTTATATCCTATCCTGAAACCATCTGGAATTAATACTGCTCCAAAGAGTGAGGTAGAGATGCAGGCTTGGTTTTCTTCCTAGGTAGCCATTTGCCTCCAGGCCTGCCAGTTTAAATAAAAGAATATTCTTATGTGTTCCTGGACTTTATTATTTTGCCTCATTGATCTGTATCTTTGCTCTGGCATCCTTTGCTTCAGGAAGACTTGTGAAGTCAAAGCAAACATAACTGATTTGATTAGCTGGGCTTCTCTGTGAGGCTTTACAAAAGATAAACCACCTGCTAATGAGAATGTGGCCAGAGCTGCTGAGGAACAGCGTGGCTTGCCAGGGTGGGGGACAGCTACTGGGCACTGTCTAGCAGTCCTTGCCTGTCCAAACACAGAGGAAGCTGGAAGAACAAGCACAGACATGTCACATGGAGTCAGAGGAAGCCATTTTTGCTTTTTAGTCTAACCTCTTTACTCAGCTAAGGGACTGGACTTGAGGCCCAGAGAGGTCAAGCAGTCCCTACATGGCAGATCTTGGATGGGAGCTCACAAGGCTCATTCTAGCTAGTGTTTGTTGTGGATGTTTGTTGTAGCAATTCCTAGCACTCCAATCCTCACCCTGTTCTCTCTTACCTGACCAGTGACCTTTGCACTAACACCACTCCCTCTGGTCTCTCTGCCCTCTGACAGAGCATGTCTGTGTTGGATTCATTTTCCATCTGTGGACAGGAGCTCTCCACTGAGGTTCAATAGTGTCTTTCCTGCTCTGGCACCCATCTGAATTACCTTTTCCTGTCACCTAATTCATAAATTCCAACCAGACAGACAGATACTTGCTGTGCCCTGTGTGTTTCCTCTTTCTCTTTCTGGATCCACCAAACCACACCTCTTCTTCAAAACCTATTAGTTCAAAGGTTAACAGAGTTTTATTCCAGATTCCAGAAAGGTTAAGTCAGTTGTCCAATTTCCTCCTCCATCAGGATCCCAGTGTTAGTCAGCTTCCTGTCACTATAACAAAATAACATAAGACAATTATCTTATACAGATAAAAGGTTTATTTGGCCTCACAGTTTTGAACGTTCCAGGTCTTTGATCAGTTGGCATCATGTCTTTAGGCCCATGCAAGAAAGCACATTGTCACTGGAAAGTGTGGCAGTATGGATGACTGACATCAAAAGTCAGAGCAAAGAGGAACAAGAGCCCAGATCCCCACAGCCCCCTTCACAGGCATGTTCCCAATGGTCTAAGAAGTACCCAGGGATGTTTGAAGGACATTCAACAACCTACAGCTGTGCCACACCAGAAGATTGATCCCTTTCTCTAGATGCCACACTTCCTGGAGACACAGTTTTTCTTGTATGTAACACTGCTTGGTTTCTGGTTTTTGTCCCTTAACTGTGTACTGCTTGGGAATGGCATGGCACTTCTCCTAGTCTCACATCCAGAGCACCTCACTTGGTAGGTGCTAAATAATGCACAGTGTAATATGTAGTGTGTCTAAATAACCGAGGATATGTGAACCAATGCAAGATTCCCTTCCTCTCACTCCCAGAACCTTTTACTAGTTCCCACGAACACAGGCCAAGTCTTAAAAACCTCACCAAGGCAAAGCGATGCTGTTGGAGAATCATGAGAACTGACATTGAAAAGTGGAAAACAGCCCCGTTTTCAAAAGGAGAGAAAAGAGATATTCTGAAAACAACGACGTGAAGGTTTGAGGTCTAGTTTAGGCAAAGTTATAGACTTCATTGTTAAAAAGATGTGGTATGGCCATTTAGCATAGTTTTTGACAAATATGTGATAATGCTGAATTTTATTGAAATCCATGCTCCGATTATATCATGTAATCCTCATAACAATATCAAGAAGAAATTGCCCTATTATTATATTCCATTTTTAGATATGAATAAGATTCAGAAAGGCTAAATTACTCCAAACTGCACCATTATCCATCAGGATTTGAGTCCAGGCCTTCTCTTTCCAAAGCTGGCCATACTGCCATTCACAAGGGTTTGGCATACACTGTGTGCCTGATCTCACTCCTGATTCTGTGTCAGTAATGCCACACACCTCAGATTGTGTTAATGGGATTGTTCTGCCCAGAGTCAGGAAGGAACTAATCCTGTTCTGGTCAGAGCTGAGCAGGCCATGCCTGAAACACTGGGTTCAGAGGAGTTGAACAAGCAGAGTTACCTTTCTGTCACCTGGGCAGCTTGCTTCTATAAATTGTAGATAATGGCACCTGCTTCTTATTGTTGATTACGGTGATGAGATGGGGTCACATCAAGGTAGCAGGAAACACAGGGTCTGGTGCTTACAACCTGCTTAGCGAGTGCTGATCACTCTCTTCGGTTGTAGACATACAGGCACTTGGCAAAGCAGATCCTATTCAAACAAGGACCTTCAAGGGGCATCTAACACTGGTTTTGAGGACTTTGCCTAGGGATATTCAGCCTAGAAAGCATTTGGAGCCCAATCCCTGAAGTTCTGAAACAGGTCTTCTAAGGCACTATATCTGCCAGCTCCTTCCAAAGCTACTTGGGACCTAAAAGGCTTGTGGAGTTCACTTTTTCTCTGGGCACTGTCATGGCTTGTTCTGGGCAGTAATAGAAAAATTAACAAAGATCTGGAAGCAAATCATCTGTAGTCATGGATTTTGCAATTGTTATGGTTTAAATTTGAAATATTCCACACAGGTCCATGGACTTGGTTGCCAGCTGGTGGCATGATTTTAGGAGGTTGTAGAACCTTGAAGAGGCAGAACCTAGCTGGAGGAAGTATGTGTGGCTCTTCAAGGTTGTAGCCCAGCCTGCTTCGAGCCCTAGCTGCCTCTTCCCTCCCTCCCTCCCTTCCTTCCTTTCTTTTTCGTGTATGAGTGTATTGCTTGCATGTATGTAAATGCACCCATACCATGCAATGCCTGTGCAGATCAAAAGAGAGGGTCAGATTCCCCTGAAATTGGAGTTACAGACAGTTGCCAGCCTCCATGTAGGTGCTGAGAATTGAACCCAGGTCCTCTGCAAAAGCAACCAGTGCTCTTAGCTGCTGAGCCATCTCTCCAGTCCTCTCTATTTCTTGACTGGTACCATGCTAATAAGCAGTGATGGGTATAGCCTTCTCTATCATGTAGACTGATGTGCTCCAAACCATGTGCCAAAATAAGCTGCTTCTTTCAGGTGTTTGGTCACAGTGACAAGAAAGTTAATTAATACAATATATATATATATATATATATATCATTAAGTTAAAAAGAAAACAATGGACCTTGAACTCATAAGTCTCCCTTCCAATGGTGTTTAACCAACATGCACAGCCTGCATGCTGATGTCTTTGGGACTTTCCTCTGAAATGTAGAAACTTGGGTCAGCTCTCAGGTGGTTGGCCTTCAGGACTGAGAGGCACAACACCGGTTCTCCTCAAGACTCCAGTGCTCTGTTCACAGCCACTGATAGCTCACCTCACTCCAGATCCTTTCCAAACATCCAACCAACCATCATAGAACTGGGAAAGAAAATATAGTGAGTCAGCCCAACCCACCCTCCATTTTGATGAAGCCATTCTGAATGTATGACACTGCAGAACTATTGGCGTACTTAAGACATTGTGCAGCCAGGACCGTGTGGGTGGGCCTCCTCCGGACAGGACTCCTTGCTAATCCTCCGAACACAGAATGGGGCCATTCCATTCCCAGAGTCATAGTGCCTATCTGATAAGGAAAGACTTTCAACACAAGAAGTGCATTTGGGGAGCTCCAGTAGCTGCTCCCCACAGCAGACACCCATCTCTAATGCTACAGGAGGCCTCCCACCTCCTCAGTACACATGTGCACCCCCATTCCATGGAGCAGTCCTGGGTGTTTTGTAGATAACACAGCTTCTTACACTACACAGGCCTCACACCCTCAGGCCAAACTTAATTATCTCAGTAGGTCAAGCTCACAGTAAAAGCCTGTGATGGCTCCACTTTGTCCTCACCATGAATTAGTAATCTTTCCCTTTAGAGATCCCTCCCTGTAAATGTTCACCATTCACATGGAGGCTGAATTAGCCCTAATAGTATTAAGCTCTCACACACTAGGTGTGCCCCAGGCTTCTGCTGAAAGTAGAGGGGATCGTCTGCTGTATTCTTTCCTCCCTACCTCGCAATCCGGCCATGCAGGGTCCCTGGTCAGGAAAATCTGTATCCCACAGAAGTGCTTCCTAAAAACTGAAGTGGCGGCTATGATAGGGAAAGGACCACTGGCTCGTTTTAAGAACCAACCCCAAGCCTTTAGGAACTGGGCAACCCTGATTAGCCACAATCTCTGTGAACCTCAATTTTCAATCTGTAAAATAGGGAAGTCTGCCTTTCTTTTGTGGGTACAAAAAGAGGGGAGAGGACAGGAGTGATGGCTAAGAGTGCTTGCTGCTCTTCCAGAGGACCTGAGTTCAGTTCCCATCGCCTACATGGAGGCTGACAACAGCTTGTAACTCCAGTTCCAGGAGATCCAACACCCTTTCAGGTACTCTTTGGGTACCTGTACACATGTGCATGCACTCACAGAGACACATACACATAAATGAAAATGAAAATAAATCTTTAAAAAAACATAGTAAGGAAAAGTCATACTCATGTGCTTCATAAACTGAACTATCCCAAGAATGTGATTGGTTTCTGGTCCCTGAACCCTGAACGCTACAGCAGATGGTAGAAGGATGCTGTAGAGTTCAATTGCTGCCTGATTTCTTCTTAAAACACTTAAAAATAACCCTATCTCTAAGCTTCTCTGGGTTCTGATGGAGTCAAAAGTTATATCAGAAAAATAAAGGCAAATAAACTAGCATTCCGAATGGCGTAATGATAGCAATTCATGCTTTGCTGTGTGTGTTCCATGCAGCAGCCACTACCAACACATCACATTTAGTGCACCAGGAATCCCCCACTGTGTTCTGTGGGAGCTCTCCAGTAAGGCTTTGGGGGCCACAGGAACATGAAACATGGTTTCAGTCCCCAAGATGTTCAGTGCGGAGGGTCTGCTTGCAGACGTTGTAGGTTGGGGGAAACGTACAGGCACTGCAGTGAGACAAATCCATCTTGGAAACCTGGCTGTGCGTGGATGGGAGCAAAGGGCTTGGCTAGGCTAAGCTCCAGTTCCCTCATGAGTAAAGTGAGGATATAAATGCCTGTACCACAAAGTGTGTAATGTCACCTACCAAGTTGTTTGGCTCAAAGTAGACCTGCAATGTGGTCACTCATGATTTAGATCAAGAGCTGGGAAGCAAAAGGGTCAAAAGGACAGTAGACTAAAGCTGAAGCTTTGTGTCACATGTTTTCTTGTCTAAAGGAGACATCAAATCATCATGTGACAGTCTCTGAGGCTCCTTCTTCCAGCTCTGCCAAGCCTGCTCCCAGCCCAGACAAGTCAGGAACAGGATGGCTACAGGCACACTCACTGCCCTTCCCTGCCCTGCCTTGCCTCCATGGCTCGGAGATGCTCAGATCCTCCCAGGCACCCACAGGCTGGCCAAGAAGCTCCTGGCTGACACTTCCTATGGTCTCTCCATAATCCTGCAGGGCCTGTTCACTGAATCTAAGTAGACTGTCAACAGATGCTTGCTAGGTGAAATTATCTGCTAAGTAATCTCTCTCTCTCTCTCTCTCTCTCTCTCTCTCTCTCTCTCTCTCTCTTCCTTCCCCTCCCCTCCCCTCTCCCCCTTTCTTCCTTCTTTCCCCTATCTCACTTCCCTTTTTAGAAATACACATTTCTAAAATAAAAATACCCAATTCAGTGTTGAGTTTCTCTTTGTATCTTTGTTTGTTTTGTTTTTAAACATAGGCTTACTTTGCAGCCCAAGCTGACCTTGATCCTGAGGGGATCTTTCTGCCTCAGTTTCCCAAATGCTGGGATTACAGTCATGTGCTACCATGCCTGGTACCTTTTAGCTGCTCAAGCAGTTTAGTGGGGTCTACCTGTACATTTATATCCTCACAGTACATCACTACTACCACATTAGCCGCAATTGTGTTGTGCCGTGTTTGTAGTGTTTTCTGCTATTAGATTCTAAGTTTATCAAGGGTAGGATCTTGCCAATTTCATCCACTGTTGACTCTCAGAGTGAAGCATGGAGTCTGGTGCATGGGAATGAGCAAGAACTGTGTGCTGCATGGTTAATGAGCTATTCTAGGAGGTGGAGGATGAACAGCTGTGCATTTCCTCAGTGTTCTATCGGAATGGGGTAGAGTGGTTATCTCCAGGGCGCTAGTCTGCAGGGAGCTACAACTGAATTCTAGCTGAGGGGATGAAGTGTGGAGTTCGGATTCGAAGTGAGTGTTCATCCTGGGGCAGCAGGATCAGGTCCATGAGGGCATCAGAGAATCACAGTATGGTTTCCATTTGTATTTATTTTTACTTGCTAATGAACAAAAAGGAGTCGGGGGGGGGGAGGGAGAAAAGAGAATTTCGGGTTTTCTGATGCAGTCTGTTGACTAGGTTGGCTAAATTTGGCCGGGTACAAGCAGGACAACTCTTCATATTCCTTCTACTGCTGCCTTCAAACGCACTGTCTCAGATCTTTTCCCATCTTGGCTGACATCTCAGGCAGACCTCTCAGCTTTCTGGTCACTTTCAGCAATGCAACGCACTCTCAGGTTCAAGTGTTAAAGAATTTAGTCTGGTCTAAATCAAAACTTTGACATCACGTCTGATTCAACTCTCTTCTCTCTCTTCTTAGGCCTAACAATGTCATATCCCGATCGACCACTCTTTTATCTCTTTTTAGGCCTAACCTGCAGTGGGGAAAATGGACAAAGGTCTTGGCTGGCCTCCACCCATTCTTCATGTTCTTCACATCTTTGCTCCCTCCTACCACAGCTCCCTGGGCTGGGGGCAGGGGAAAGGCCTTTTGTGGAAAAGAAGCCAAGTCTTGCATGATGGTTATCCTGTTTCCATCTGGCTGTCGTGCGTTCTGTTGAGTTGAGCATCCACTGATCCTGACTGGCTCATGGGCCACATCTGCATGTTTCTGGAGATGCCTTCCATTTCCCTGCCTACAAGGAGACCCTGGACTAGCAGTGTGCAAGGGGAATGAGCTCTTACAACCCTCTCAGATACACCTCCATTTTTAAAAGATCACGCAGCATCAGTGGCTTCACAAGCCACTGCCATGGTTTTGATATGGTTTGAGTCTTCGGTGTGAAAATACTGAGAGATGGCAACTGGTGGGGGTCACTGGGTATTAAGGGTACTGCCCTCAGAAGAGATTAACATAGTTCTTGTAGTTCCTGTTAGTTCCTACCAGAGAAGGTTGTTATAAGAAAGCATGTCTGACTTCTAAATCTTCCTGTCTCTTTCTTGCTTAGGCTCCACCATGAAGCCATCTTCCATGATGTAATACATCTAGGAAGTCCTTGGTAAAGCCATTGTCTGTTTTTGTTTTCTTTTTTGTTTTGTTTTCATTTTTACCTTCACAAACTGCAAGCTTAGTAAACTTCTTTTTCTTTATTAGAACTTAACTTCAGGTCTTTTGTTCTAGCAATGGAAAACAGTCTAGCCAACGTAGCTGCCCTTTTGGAAGATGTCCCTCCAAATGGATCTGCCAGTCTTCTGAACCATTCTCTTGGTCTGTGAGGATTCATGCATTCTTGCCCACCCAGCCTGTACCTATGTGGGCTGATCCCAACTCTGCTTTCTTTTGTCATCCTGCACCACAGAATGCAACTGGCATTCCATCCCATGGTTATCAGGATCCATGGTGGGATCTAGTCACCATGTCACCTACTCCCCAACATCTTGGGATTCTGTCATTTCTCTAAAAACTTCTCTCCCAACCTGTTGCTCAACCTCAGGGAGCTATGCCACCACCAGGCTTCGTAGGAGGTTCTGTGATTCCTTTTTAGACATACTCCCCCCATCTTTTAAAATATTTCTCTCTTTTTGAAAAATATTTTATTTTTTATGTGTATGAGTATATTGCCTTCATTTATGTAAGTGTACCTGTGTCATGTAATGCCCATAGAATCAGAAGAGGGCATTGGATTCCCTGGAACTGGAGTTATGGACAGTTGTTAGCTGCCATGTGGGTGCTGGGAATTGAATCTAGGTCCTCTGCAAGAGTAGCAGGTGCCCTTAACTGCTGAACCATCCCTTAAGGACCTTCTACTTGGCTTGGAAGAGGGTAAAAAATCTCCTTTTCTCTTCAGGGAGACAGAAGGGAGAGCAAAAGCCCTCTGTACTATTAGAAATTTTCTGATTTCACTGAATCTTGACATTGCTGGGCTTGCCATGTCTAGGCTCTGGGGATGAACTCTGGCTGAGCCCTGCTGTCCTGAGTCCTACCTGAACATGTGAACAGCATTCTTAGAATGTGGGGGATCTTATTCCACTTTCTCTCTGATACCTGACTGGGAAATAAACAAAACACACTGAAAAAGAGATGCAAAACTTTTTTAACTGATGAAAAAACTTTTTCATTCAAAAAATTTTGGAGGCTGCTGGCATGGAGAACAGTTACAAATGACTCGATGCCACTTGAAGAACCAGCTGTAGTAATACACGTTTAAAAAACTTTGCAAAAATTTGTCTCGGGAGCTAACTGATGGTTTAATGTCACAGACAAGCAGCCAATACTTGGCATGACACCCTTTACAATTTGAAATACATACTTAATTTTCTTTTAAAATGAAAGAAGCAAAATGAAGGGGCTTTGGCATTTGATGAAAAGCTCTCAACTGAAAGAGATGTAACTTCTAATAAATGCTCACTCAGTTGAAAGACATAGGACTTCTAAATATCTCCAAGGTCAATACACATCTTAAAAAGACTCCATCTAACTTGAGCAAGAGAACTTTGGAAAACAACTTATACTTAAAAATAAATGCAAGGACTAAAGAGATGCTCCCTGGTGGGAATCAAAGCATCTCCACTCAGCAGGAACCTGGTGTACAGTCATCATCCAGGCGGAACAGCCCCCAAGGCCAAAGACCAAGGCAAATGTCTTGATCAGTTAGAGTATAAAAGCAGGTGCAACACAAAATGTTGAAAAACAGATTGGCTCTTGATCTAAAAATATCTACTTACCTTATAAACTACTGTGTATCATGCTAGGGATACAGCTCAGCCCATAAAGTGCTTGCTGTGAAAGCATGAGGACCTGAGATCAGATCCTCAGCACCCATGTAAGAAGCCAAGCATGGTGATGCACACCTGTAATCCCAGCACTGGGGATGCAAAGAAACAGCAGGGGACTGTCCCTGGGGCTCCTTGGCCAGCCAGTCTAGCCGAATCGGTGATTGTCAGGTTCAGTGAGAAATCCTGATTGAGGAAGACACCCGAAGTTGATCTCTGGCCTCCATGTGCATGCATGCACTCAGGCATGTGACCACAAATACAAATACATGTATGTGAATATATGCACAAACATATATGCACACAGAAAATAAAATACTGTGCACTGTGGTACAATCTAGGCAAAAACAAACTTCAAAAGGTAGAACATTTGACATTTTAAACAACCCCTCTCCATGCCTAGCAGAGGCCTAGCACGATATAGACTACAAGGGTGTGTGCAGGTTAAATGAACATGCAACATGCCGAGACAGCACAGGCACCTCAACAATGCCTTACAAGCAGACTGGAGATAAGCAGCTCATTTCAGTTACATCTTCCCTGAAAAACACTTAACCTGATTTTGAAAATCATCAATAGTGACATTTGCAGTCCTCTCTAAATGTGAGCAAACCATTGACATTTCCATAGACAGAAGCCCAACCCCAGGAGACCTCATTTCCAATCTAGTTACTCCAGCTTCAACAGGACTGAGAACTCTCCTTGTCTTCATGAAGTGCTAAAACGACATTTTTCATAATCAAGGTCACATAACTGTAACCAGGTTGAGTGTGAAATGTCTGATGTTTATTTTATCTACAATTTGCTTTGAGTTCAAACTTCACTGCCAAAGATGTTGGCCAACAGGCTTCTTTCACAGCTGTCCCTCTACAAAGCAATTGCACAAAGACAGGATGTTGTCCTAAAAAAGCATGCTCTGGTTCCCTGCTGAACAGGCCAACAGCTGGCTGGGTATCACAAACAAACCAGAGCAGTATGCTGGGTGATGCCGGCCAGGAGGGAGACTGATTTCTGGCTTCAAAAGCAGAACTGCAGTGAACTGGGGAAAACAAGTGGCAAATAGTGTGGGGAGGCTGTTGCTCTTACACAAGGCCCAGGACAATGATGGGTGACAATAGTCAGGGTCCCAGAGGGAAGGTTGCCAGAGGATGGCTAAGGAACACGGAGAAAAATAGAAATCACTGGGAGTGATCAGCTGGTCTGCCTTAGGCCTCACAGAGACTTTGGAAACAAAACAGAACACAGCAAATTTGTTTCCCAGATCAGAAAAATTCTATTTGACTTAAGCTGTAACATCCAGATCACAATAGAAGCCATGGAAATAACAGCAGATATCAGTAGAGCTCACCCACCGGCACAGTGATTAAATGCTTCAGTGCCTTCAAGACACGGGGGCTGGAGCGATAGCTCAGCAGGTAAGAGCACTGGCTGCTCTCGCAGAGGACCTGGATTCAAGGCCCGGCACCCACATGTTGCCTAACAATTGTCTATAACTCCAATCCTAGAAGATCTGATGCTCTTTTCTAGCTTCTGCTGGCACTACATGCCTACGGTGCACATACATATATGCAGGCAAGCACTCATACACATAAAATAAAAATAAATAAATCTTTAAAAATAAAATAAAGAAGACACAAATGAAAATTTTTATTTCTCTTAAATATATATGAGAAAACTGAGATTTAGACAGGAAGGAACTTACTCCAAATTTGTAGCTAAGATATGAATCTAGTATCTTAAGTCTAAGAACATGTTCTCAAAACCATTAAGTATTTGTCAATTCTCAAAGTAAAAACAGTGACACCACAGTACAGTGGGGGAAATGACAATCTTCTCAATTAAATGGTTCTGGGTCAACTAGATATTTATATAGGGAGAATAAAGTATTGCAACCCCTACCTCATACCATATATACACTAATCCCAATTGACTAACATAAAGTTTTCAGAATAAAACATAAGAGACCATTTTTATAACACTGGAGTGGATGATTCCCACGCAGGGAGAAAAGTAAGTATAAACAATACAATTGATAAATTGGTTTATAGTCTATATTGAAGAACTTCCATCAAGAGACCTGGTTGAAAACACAGAATGAAGTACTTGTATTACAGAAATAATATATAAATAACCTCTACAAATAAGGAAAAGACAGGACACCCAGTAGAAAAATAAGCAAAAGACTTCAAGACACACACAAACACACATGCCAATAAGCGTGGAAATTTGGTGAAGCTTATTAGTCATCAAGGAAATGCAAATTAAAAGCTATAATGTAACTTTTGAGCACACCTATCAGAATGACTAAAATTTTTTTTTTTGGTCTTTTTGAGACGGGGTCTCCCTGTAGCCCCAGCAGGCCTGGAACTCACTATGTAGACCAGGCTGCCCTCGAACTCACAGAGATCCACCTGCCTCTGCCCCCCAAGTGCTGGGATTAAAGGCATGTGCCACCACTTCAGGCCAGAATGATTAAATTTTAAACCATGAGAAACACCAAGTAGTGTCAAGGATATAGCCCAGTGAGAATTCTCATAAATGTGGGAGTGTTAACTGACACAAAACCAGGAAAACAGTTTGATGGTGTTTACTAAAACTGAATTATACACATGCCTTGTGTTAAAACCTCACTTCAAGGGTATATCCACCAAATACTGTCTAAATATATCTTTATACTATTTCACTCTAGAACAGACAGAATGCATACATTCTGTTCAACAAAACGGTTCAACAAAAGACTTATGCTAGAATAAAAATTCATAACAACATCACTTATGATGGCAGAAAACAAAACCAACTTAATAACAGATTGGGAAATTGATTATGGTGCATCCAATTGCAGGGAGAGCAAGTGAACTAAACTATATCTATGAATACATCTCTTCATGGGGATATTCAGCAGAAGAAACCAGACTCAAGCGAGTATCTTCTACACATTTCCTTTCTTTAGGTAGGGTAAGAAAATACAAACTCCCCTGTGAGACGTCAGGCTAGTGACTCCCTAGGGAGGAGTACAGTAACTGGCACCGGAGCCAGGAAGGTCAGTGTGCCGGCTATGCTGTGTCTGGTCTCTACTGGCTACAAAGACATATTCAATGTATGAGAAATTATGGAGCTGTACTCTTTTTGTATCCACCAGCTACTGTCATAACACTGTCCCCAAGGTCTATGCAGACAATAAGCACTTGTTTCTTGCTGACTGACTTGCAGGTAGTTAGAAGACAACTGTTCTGGGTTGGGCTTGCCTGAGGGTTGTGGGCAGGGCTGTAACCACACATCTCTCATCCTCCTCTAAAGGCAGTCATCTAAGGCTCTTAGGGTGTGAGGTGGGGGCCCAAGAGGGTCAAATAGAAGTTCGAGGTCTCCTAGGGTCTCTGCTTGCTTGCTGAGACATTCTATTACCTAAAGCAAATCTCACTTCAGGAGGCCAGCATGAATGGGGAGACAGGCTCCACCCCCAGGAGTAAATATTTGCTCAACAGTCATCTCATCCAGGACATTTATAAAGGGCGCAGTTTTCTGTGTAATTTCTATTTCAGAAAAAGCTTGAAAAGGAAACGAAACAAAAAAAGGTGAAGGAATGCCTGTATTTCCTTCTTCAGGCCCTAGTGGTTAGGAGATGTTGCTTATGAAATTGACTAAACAAGTGTGGGGAGGAGGGAGGAAGAGCACACTCTGAGCGAGTTCCCCTCTAAGACTGAGGAAAAGCCTCACAGTTCTGTCACCAGCCAGAGAAAGGGCAAATTCTCCCTTCAGGTCAGCATGGTCTGCTTGCTTTGGACTGCAGCACCTGCATGCCCGGGCCCTGCTCCCTTCCTGGGCTCCCTAGGTTGATCAAACAGCTTAAAGAGGTTGATTTTTTCCAGTAAGACTCAACTTTATGTCTTACAAGGCTTATACTGAGTTCAATATTGTATAACTGTATTAATTCAACTGTGAACTTAAAATCTTACAGCCACTTTTGAAAGAGATGTATTCTTGCTCTGGAGTATGTTACTGAATATGTCAAAGCTGTAATGAAAGGCTTCTTCTAGTCATATGGTTGTTAAATTAAAAAAAAATTCTTCAAAGCATAAAACTTTGTTCCTTAATAATTAGTAAATGTGAAAAATATTACCATTGACATCTACCTGATGACTTTATATCCATGCTCAGATGCCAAGGAGATCAGAAAGTAACTGACTATGACTAGTAATAATCAGAAATATAGAGATCAGACATGCATGTGCAAACATCTTAGTGTCAATCGCATTAACAATGAATTTTTCTGTATGAAACCATATTTTAAATAATAAAATGGAGATCTTTTTTAAAGGTTCAAACCTCATTTATGTTTTATACGGTTTATACTGAATATAATATTGTATAACTCTATTAATTCAACTGTAAACCTAAAAATTTACAGTGAATTTTAAGAGATGCATCTTTTTTTTTTCAATTTTTATGTTCTTTTTTCCAGTTAATTCTTTATTTAATAACCACATACTTAGAAGAAGCATTTCATTACAACAGCATTGACACATTCAATAACAATTTTCTGAGCTAAGATGTATCTTTTTCAAAATTTCTGTACACCCACTTATCAGTTGGCACCTTCCCATAGCCTCCCTCCCCCCACTACAGCCCTTATAGTCTGATATCCCTGCTGACTGTCTGCTGTGTTGTCGGCACCCCAGCCAATCCCCACTACTCGCCCTTCTGTTAAATCTAGTCAGCCTATCTAGAGGTCTTTGTTTTAGGAGGGTCAGCTGTTCCTCTTCTAGCAGCAATCAGTTGTCAATACTCCTTTAGATAAGATTAGGGTCTGCTGTTCATTTTCCCAGTACTATGCTGGGTTACTATTTGGGAGTCCCTTTGTTCACCCTGGCCAACAATTCAAAAGAAGGTATCTCCTATCTGGCATTGTTGCTTGTTATGTAGCCTTTAGCTATGCATATGGACTCTTAAGAAATTATATTGACTCCTTTAATTTTGGTTATACTTTCCTTTTTGGTATTTAAGGCCATACAGGTGGCCCTGACAAACCAATTTATTTTTACTCTTAAGGTCAATTGAGGACCTGTTCCTCAGGGATCACATGGGCTTGGGAGGATCCCCTGGCTCCTTTCTTTTACCAGTTCCACCTATGTGAAGATAAGTCAAAGGTCCTGCTTGACCAAGGTTGGCTTCACTTGGAAGCATGGAGGAAGAGATTCCTCTGTGTTGACCCTCCTCTTTGTACACTGGACACTGGTTCAAGTCCACCTCATGGGGTCTCCATGTCCTTCCTGAACAAGAGGACAGGTGACTCACCACAGTTACAGGACATTTTAAGAGATGTTCATAGTCCCCTGGAACTTAGTCAACCTAGGAAGGAAAGGAGCAAAAACTGTCCTTTATGTCCTTCCTACCAAATTAATATAGGCCTCAAAGTATGGCTGTTAAACGAAGGTTAGTTCCACCAGTCTGGTATTTTTAATTACTGTGTGTCATGTAGAAAAATCTTGGGCAAAGATCAGTTGTTCTCACATAAACCTTACTTAGACATATACTTCTTGATCTGCTATGTATAATTTGTCAGTAGGTTATAGGAGTAATATGGTTCCCTCTAGTTTTCAAAATTAGCTAGGCATTATTGATCTCTTGCATTGTCTCACCCCTCCACCATAGTTTTCCCACTTAAGGTGCCCCCATTTCCCCCCTTTTCCCTTAATAATACCCTTCTTCTACGGTCCTACCTCTCTTAAGCTCCTCTTTCCTTTTATCCACTAGGTTCCTTGTACACCCTTCCCTCCCCCTCCCTTAAACTAACCCAATTTTTATCCATATCTCCCTTATTCAGGCCTGTTTCCTACTGTTCTCTTTCAGGTTCTTTCTTTTCCTTTACCTCCCTGTTTCCTTTCCATTATCCTGGTTCCTGTAGTTAT
>NW_008343079.1:2408899-2409483 GCF_000622305.1 Nannospalax galili
TCTTGTCTTGATTCTCTGTCTTCTGAGTTCGTTATATATTCTGGATATTAAACTTCTGTCGGATGTGTTGCTGGTAAAGATTTTTTTCCCATTCTGTGGGTTTTCTGATTGATTCCCTGGTTGCCTCCTTTGATGTACAGAAGCTTTTTAGTATAATGAGGTCCCATTTGTTAATTGTTGCCCTTGTTTCCTGAGCAATTGATGTCCAGTTTAGAAAATCCATTCCTATACCTATATCTTGTAGTTTTTCCCCCAACGTTTTTCTTCTAACAGTTTCAGAGTTTCAGGCTTTATATTGAGGTCTTTGATCTATTTGGAATTGACTTTTGTGCAAGGTTAAAGATAGGGTTTTAGTTTCATTCTTCTACAGGTGGAGATCCAGTTTTGCCAGCACCAGTTGCTGAACATGCTGTCTTTCCTCCAGTGAGTATTCTTGGCCCCTTTGTCAAATATCAGGTGGCTGAAATTGCATGTACTCATATTCGTGTCTTCAATTTTGTTCCATTGATATATGGGTCTATTTTTCTGCCAGTACCATGTTGTTTTTATGACTATAGCTCTGTAATACAGCTTAAAATCTGGTA
>NW_008343079.1:2410582-2433825 GCF_000622305.1 Nannospalax galili
CTGATCCTGGGCTTTTTTTCATCGGGAGGTTTTGTATTACTGTTTCAATTTCTTTTTGTGTTATGGGTCTGTTTAAGCTGTTAATCTCTTCCTTGGTTAGTTTTGGTGGTTCCCATACCTTTAGATATCCATCCATTTCATTTAGGTTTTCAAATTTAGTAGCATATAGGTTTTTAAAGTATTCCCTTATAATGTTCTCTATCTTTCTGGTGTCTGTTGAGATGTTTCCTCTTTCATCTCTGATTTTGTTGATTTGGAGGTGCTCTTTCTTTCTTTTGGTTAACTGGGTTAGCAGTCTGTCAATCTTGTTTATCTTTTCAAAGAACCAGCTCTGTATACATTGATTCTTTAAATTGTTTTCTTTGTTTCAATTTCATTAATTTCTGCCCTGATTTTTGTTATTTCCTCTTGTTTGCTGGGTTTGGGTTTCATTTGTTGTTGCTTTTCAAGTGTCTTTAGTTGCAATGTTAAGTCATTTATTTGTGTTCTTTCTGATTTTTTGATGTATGCACTTAGAACTATGTTATACCTTCATTGGATTTCTTTCCGCAACCTCTTGGTATAGTCATTCCTTTCTTCAGCTCTTTGTATTGCTTCCAGAACTCTCTGAAGGACTGGTTTTGTGGGCTTGAATTCCTTCAGCCTATTTACGTCATGGGAGATTTTTCTTTCTCCTTCGACTACAATAGACATTTTGGCTGGGTATAGTATTCTGGGTTGGCATCTATGATCATTTAAAACTGGAAATGCTTTGGTCCACGCTCTTCTGACTTTCATAGTTTGCACTGAAAAGTCAGCTGTAATCCTAATGGGCTTTCCTTTATATGTGAGTTGTTGTTTCTCTTTTGCAGCTTTCAGTATTGTCTCTTTGTTTTGTACATTTAGTGTTTTTACTACGATGTGCCGTGGAGAGTTTCTTTTCTGGTCCTGTCTGTTTGGTGTTCTATATGCTTCTTGTATTTGTATGGGCATGTCTTTCTTTAATTTGGGGAAATTTTCTTCCATGATTTTGTTGAAGGTTTGGTCCATGCCATTATCTTGGGATTCTTCTCCTTCCTGTACATCTATGATTCATAAGTTTTGTCTTTTCATGGTGTCACACAATTCCTGCATATTCCATTCTTGTGATTTCTTAAATTTTTTATAATCTTTGCTTGAGTGGTCTAGTTTGTCCACTTTATCTTCCAGTCTTGATACTCTTTTTTCCATTTCGTTCATCCTATTGGTGAGGCTTTCTCCTGTTGTTTCTAATTGGCTTACTGAGTGTTTCACTTCCTTCTTCATTTCAGCCTGAGTATTCTTCAATATTTCTAACTCTTCTGAATTCATTCAGAATTTTATCCCTATCTTCCTTCAGTTCTCTGATTTCTTTATGTGTTCTTTAAATTCACTGAATTCTTTCATCATGTTTATAATTGTTCTTTTGAGTTCCATGTCCTGCATTATCTCTAAGGGTTTCTCTAAGGCATTCTCTAGAGGACTATTGGTATTTGGTGGTGATATGGTATTTTGCTTTTTCATGTTATTATTTTTTCTCTGTGATTTTGACATGTGAATCTCTTTTGTAGTTTCTGATTCTCATGTGAGACTCAAGCCTTCCTTTGTTGAGCTTAGGTCTGCTTCTTTTTGTAAACTTTATGTTTCTTTGTGGTTTACTATGAAAGGCTGGTTCCCCAAAGCTTCCAGTTCTCTTTTGATTTTATATTGGAATGGCCAGATTGCTTTTGTCTTCAGGAGTTCCAAGAGAGTTCCAATTCAGATGAGGAATAGATGCTCTCAGGCTTTCTCCTAAGGTCTGGACCCCTCCAAGATATATTTTGGCCTCAGGAATTTGGGGGTTGGACTAGACTGGGAGAAGGGCCCAGGAAAGATGCTCGTCTAGGGAAGCTGGTGGCCGTGCTACCCAGAGATGCAAAGGAAGATGGGGGTGGGAGGAGGCTCCAAGGGCTCCTGGGGACTGCACTGAGGAGCTGGGTTGGTTTGGATTCAAAGGACCAGGAAGAGGAAAGGTCAGCCTAGGCGTCCAGGAAAGAGGCTGGAGTGTTGTTCAGACCCAGGGAGGCTGAAGGAGGTGAGGGTGGGGCCAGGCCCAGAGCTCCCTGGGGACCAGAGAAGGGACTGAGTTGCTCTGGATGCACAGGATCAGGAAGAAGCAGAGGTGGTTCTCCAGGTGTCTGGGGCGCCAAGACAAGGAATGGGACAAGGCCCAGGGTAGGAGGAGAGGGAACAGCGGGGGAGATGGGTGGGTGAGTGAGGCTGGGGGAATCAAGGCAAGGAGGGCAAGATCCACTTACCCAGGAGATAGAGGCCTGCGGATTGGAGGGGTTGGAGAGAGGCCTGTGGGTCTGGCAGGCCCAGGGAAGCAGAGGGAGGTGAGGGTGGGGCCAGGGCCAGAGTGCTCCTGGGGACCTGAGAAGGAACTGAGTTTATCTGGATGCACAGGATCAGGAAAAAGCAGTGGTGGTTCCCCAGGTGTCTGGGGCGCCAAGACATGGAATGGGACAGGGCCCAGGCTAGGAGGAGAGACCTGCAGGGGAGATGGGAGGGTGAGTGAGGCTGAGGAAGTCAAGGCACGGAGGGCATGATGGACTTACCCCAGAGAGAGAAGCCTGTGGGTCAGATAGAGGCCTGTGGGTCCTGCAGGAAGACATATCTTAGCTCTGGAAATTGTTATTGAATATGTCAATGCTCATGTAATGAAATGCTTCTAATTATGTGGTTGCTAAATAAATAATTTTTAAAAACTCAAAAATAAAAGAAAGAGGTAAATATTTTAAAGATTTCTGTGAGACCGATTAAGCCTTTTTCCATAGTAACCAACAGTCCTGAGAGAGCATCACATTCAAAACAGAGGCTACAGGTTTCAGAGCAGACTGTGAGCTCTACAAGGGCAGCATCCTATTCTCTGATCTTCCAGATTCAAGGCTGAGCCACCTCACTGATGAGGAGACCACACCTTTGAAGAGGCCAACTTTCCCACAGTGATGAGAACAAGCTTGGGTTCCATTCCTTCCCTGCAAGAAGTGAAAATGCAATTGCGTATGTTATGGTTTAGATGGGAAATGTCTCCTGTAGGCTCCTGTGTGTGAACACTTGGTCCCCAGCTGTTGGTACTGTTGGGAGGAGTTGTGGAGCCTGTAGGAAGTGGGACCTAACTGAAAATAGTGGGTCACTGAGGGGCAGACCTTAGGGGTCAGTGCTGGCCCTGGTTTCTTCCAAGCTCTCTGCTTTCTGCTTATAATGGGATGTAAGCAGTTGCTACAGTCAGAAACCCCTCTGCTCCAATGCCTACACTCTCTCAAACTGTGAGCCCGAAGTAACCTCTCCTCCCCTAAGATGCTTCTTGTCAGGTGTTTGTCACAGCGACAAGAAAAGTCACTGTGACAATCTGTTCGCCTCCCATCAAGCTCCTCTCATTAGCTCCATCTCTGGACTCAGGCTGCGGGACATTAAATCCTGCCTCTATGGCCCATTTGCTGTGTGACCCTGGGGAGCTTTTTCAGCCACTCACTGCCCCAGCCACTTGCACCCCTATAGAATGGGCATGCATTTATTCATTCAGTGGATTTATGGAAAGATCTGTTCTGTGTCAAGCAGGGCACTGGGCTCTGGGAATACACTGTCAAACAAGATAGACATGGTCTGTCATAGTGATTACATTTGGGTGAAGAAAAGTAAAAAAGAAAACATTTTATCAACATAGTCATAATCATAGCTATAATGTTATGAAGGAGACAAGCCACGAGCTGAGAAAGAAAACAACAGGAGCATCAAAGAGGGCTTCCCATGGACCTCAAAGGAACAACCACCCAAGGGAAGACTGGTATAGGGAGCACATATGCAAAGGCCCTGAGGCCAGAAAGAACTTGACACATTCCAGAAACCGAGAAGACTAGTGAGGCTGGGGCAATGGGAAGTTGACGTGGGGTGAGGCAGAAGAATGAGCAAGAATTTTAGAAACTAGGGAAGGAAGCTGTACTTTACCCTAAGGGCAGTGGCACTGAAGTGTCCAGATGACCGTGCTGGCTACTGTTTGGAGACTGGGCGGGAGTAGAATGGAGGTTAAGATGGCAGGCAGGGTACCAGCCAGGAGTGCTTCATGCATCCAGCCAGACAGTGGGGAGAGGGAGAAGCAGGTGGAGCTGAGCTGCAGGCCTTCAGATGGACTGGGCATGTGGTGACCGTGGGAGGCTGGCTTGAGTCCGTGCATGAAAGTGATGCTGCTTGCTGACATAGGAGGCCTGAAGAGGCTTGGGGAGAGCAGGGAGAAGAGGAGAAGTGGGATAAGCTAGATGACTGCAATTGAAAACAGGAAGAGAATGTGCGGGCAGTGAAGGAACAGCCAACAGGGTAAAAGGAAAGCGAAGAGTGGGTGGTCCCAGCAAGGGAATTTTCAAGAAGTCAGGGTGCCCACCTGGGCTCTGTGTTGCTGAGATGAGGCCCAAAGCCTCAAGATATATTTGGAAATGAAGGCAAGGCAGGCAGGTCTTTGACAGTCTTAAATCTGCGGGTATGCTGGGGAGGCAGGTACCTCTGCTTGCAGCTTTACATCTGCAATCACTCTGGAAGGCTCCGGGAGAACCTATCCTAGTGGACAACGCTGGGTGGTTGGGATGGGGTGAGGCAAGGAGGAGACTTCACTGTGGGTCCTATCAACCAGCTTCATAGTTTCACTCCGTGTGCCCATATTGCCGTTCAGAATTACAACTAGGAAGAAAGAAACTGCCCTGCCTCAGAGTAGCTGTGAGGATAATGCTTGTCCTGAAGACTGAATGAGCTTGGGGGAGGCAGCTGGGCTCGGGCTCCACAAGGTGTTCAGGAAGTTTCCTGGGTCGCTTCTGCTGCCTCTCTAGGAAGCATCAGGAAGAGCCATGGTCTGGGCATTACTTCCCAGACAACGTCAACAAAGCCCCACAAACTGGGTAGCTTCAAACAACAGATATTGGGCTGGGGATTAGCTTAGCTGTAGAGTGCTCGCCTAGCATGTATGAAGCCCAGGGTTTGATCCCCAGCACCACAAGGACCAGATGTCATGGTACATGCTTCTAATCCCAGCTCTTGGAAGGTGGCGGCAGAAGGATCACAAGTTCAAGGTCATCCTCAGTACATAGCTAGTTTGAGGCCAGTCTGGGCTACAAAACAAAACAAATGAATAAACAACAACGACAAAAATCCCAGAAACATATTCCCTTGCCATTCTGGAGGCCAAAAGTCTAGCATCGAGTCATGGGCAGGGCCGGCCTCCCTCTGAAGGCTCTAAGGAAGATTCCTCCCCTCCTTCCTCCAGCTTCAGCTGGTAGGATCAGTCCGTGGTTTACAGCTGCATGGCTCCAATCTCTGCCTCTCTTGTTATGTGGCATTTACTTTCTGTGTTAATGTCTTCCTATGGCCTTCTTATGAGTCCAATAGTCAGTGGATTTAGGGCCACTCTAATCCTACATGACTTAAACATCCACAAAGACCCTTCTACCAAATATAGGCACAGTCACTTCACAAGGACCAGGTGTTCTTAGGTATTGTTAACCCAGTTGAACTTGACTGTTTGAGTCTCTCAATCAGACACTTAATCATGACCCAGTTTGGCCACTTCTCTTTCCAGGCACCTAGTTCCCATCTATACTCTGACTAGGGGCCTTAGAGGGGCTCTGAGCCCCACTCTAGCCTGGATGATTTGGCCTTCTTTGGTTGCCCCTGGAACCCATCTCAAGCAGACAGGTTGGGGCTGAGAAAGCCAAGACTTATGAGGGCTTCACATTGCTGCAGAGGAAGGAACTCCTTGTCTGTCACGGCACACATGCCCTAGACCATTGAAGATTTCTGAAGTCATGACCCCAGACTGTTGGGTGTGTCTGTGTCTAATAGGGCTTGAGCTCTGTGGCCAGAGCCACAGCTCAAAACTATAAGGAAGCCCAGTCATCTCCACCCTTCTTGTCACCATTCTTCAGACGTGTAAATGCTCATTCTTGTCAAAGAGGGGTTAGAACAAACTGGATTTAGCATGACAGATTCCAAGGGACATCTGAGGTCATGAACTGAACGAAGTAGGTACTGCTGAGTCAACCTGGCAGGCTGCCAGATGCCAGGCCTGGGCCATGGCAGAGGAGAGCAAGAATGGAAAAAACAGGGAGCAGGTCTGATGGGAACTGGTGGGAACCCAGCCACCAGGTTAGTCCCCTTGGGGTACCAATTGCAGTGATGCAATGGCACTCCCCTCCATTTACACAACCTTGCTCCTAACAAAAGACTTTTATCCTTAGGGACTTATTTGATTTGATTAGTGGCAGGAACTTTCATCTTAGCTTTATAGATGAGGAAATTAAAGTGGTATTAGGCTTACCCAAGATCACACTACCTCTTCAGGGGCCCTGAGTTGTCTTCAGGGACCCTAACCAGGTTCCTTTCCAGTTGGGTGGCATTTAGAATCACTAGCCATCACCAACTGCTACATGACCCAACAAAATGGTAAGGTAGTGATCTTTGATATGGACACTCTGTTCCCTCCCTCTTGTGTAAAGTGTGAATACATGCATCTTTATAGAAGGTTGCTATTTTTATTGATTTATAACATGCAATATAAATGAAATCAGTGAAAGCAAGCTTAGAGGTCCCCTCCCAGTGTCTCAGCCACTCCAGATGGGCCTCCTGGTGTGGCCTGGGGCTGTGCTGTCACTCAGGAGGCATATCCTGATCCTGTCCAGAGGCTGCCAAGACAGTTCAGTGTGCTGGGCTCCTGTTGAGGACACTGCCCTGGGACAGACTCTGGGCCACCACACCCACTGCTTGTGCCTGTGGTGACCGTCTGGTCCAAGCTCCAAGTCTCCTGCCAGGCTGGCTTCCACTGTGAGGGAGGAGCTGGTTCCTCTGCTGACTGAGAGGTGGTTTGGGGCTTTGGCCAGGGAACTGCATGGCCATTAGGCAGATGTTCAAGGCTTGCTTTTGGTTTGGCTATAAAAATAGAAAATGAATAAATTGGCCTTGAGGAAGTGGTATTTTATAGTTATGTGGGAGGAATGGCATGAGTCTGTCTGATGGCCCTGATGTCTCCACTGTGTGGCATTCAGGCTTCAGCCAGCAGCTAATCACAAGAAATCACAGTGCAAAAACTACCTAGCTGTCAGAGAGAGGTGTGGGAAGAAGGACACAGATCTGAACAGGGACTTCTCCATGGTCACACAGCTCTTTCAGGGTGACTGTGTGTGAGTGGGAGTGTCCATGAAACTGTTCTGACCCCAGCATGCATCAAGGTGCCTGGCAGACTGTGGGCATCCTCCATGTGAGCTGACCCGGTGGAGGGAGACAGGGTGGCAATAAAGCAAGAAAGGGCCCACAGAGAGAACAGGCACGGGCTTCTTGCTGGCCAAGCCAGGCTTTGTACTCTACATCACCCTTGGTAACAAGGGGAAGCAGGAGTAGAGACTGGGCATGATGAAGAGGAGGCCAAGGGCAGAGCAATGGCTGTGAGCAGAAGTTTCTGGACGAGAGAATCAGGCTGGAGTAAGTTGGCTAGGCAAGCTTCGGAGCAGAGTCCACTTTCCCTCTTCAAGGGAACCTGGGATGCCTGGTACTGGTGATAAAGAGTGTGGAAGGATAACCAGGACTGTTTTCCCAAATGATCCTGGTCCACACAGCTGCACGAAGACTCTAACCATGGGGCCTCCCTGCCTCTTCCATTGGGTTCATGTGGGTACAGGAAGGGGAAACTAGGAGGGAGAAGGTACTCGCTCTTACAGAGGGGAGCAGCACCTCCCAGATCTGCTGATTTTCACCTCTTCCTTCACATTTGCTATCTCACTGGAACTCTGAAACAGCCCTGTGAGGTTCCCAGTCCACAGGTACAGAGCCTATCCCGCTGAGCTCTTTTCAGGTACTTGTTTAGTTTCCTATTAAGTTCTCTTAAACTAATGTTTGAGTGATATAAGTAACATAGTCACATTTGTGTGTCTTTTTACAATGTCAAACAATGAATATATAAGCTACTTCAACCTCCTTAAGTCACTGAGTTTTCTTGATTTCACTTGATATTCATGATCATCAGCAAACCCAGTTTCTTTTCTTCCATTTCATCTTAATTACTAATACTAGAACTCTCAGACCACACATGACACGTTATAAAATAATTATAGACTAAAGAGTGTCTAAGAAAGGGTCATAGCAGCTGCAACATTGAACGGGGATTTAGTGAAGGGAAAATTGGAGAGCTGCTGAGGATGCTAAGAGAGTCCCTGCGGTGGTTAGAAAATCTAGTCACAGAGCTCTTCAGAGGTGAGCTGCCAAGGTGCAGAACTGGTTCAGAGCAAAGTTAGCTCCTGTGAATAGTTCAGATGGACCATATCAATCAGGAGTCATGCTGGGACGAATCCCTGAGGACAAAATTGGGAGTTCCTCACCTGTGATTCCATGGTGAATTTCCAGAAGGCCTGAAGGCAGATCAGCAGGTGCCATCATAGCCTAGCGTTATCTGATCCTCTGTTACATGATCAAGTGAGGGGTTACATCCTTCATTGTTCGGATGTATTTTCTAAGTTCACAGGCCCGGATTCTTTAATGTGGCTTTGATACACTCATGCGATCATGTATTCCTGATTCAATTTGATAAATTTGCAAGAAATACTTTTATTTATTTATTTTTAATTTTTAAAAAATTTTAGGTGTATGAGTGTTTTGCCTGCATGTATGTAGGTGCACCTATGGGTACAATGCCCTTGGAGATCAGAAGAGGACATCATATCCCCCAGAACTGGAGTTATGGACAGTTGTTAGCCACCATGTGGGTGCTGGGAACCAAACCCAGGTTCTCAGTAAGAGCAGCCAGTGCTCTTAACCACTCAACCATCTCTCTAGTTCCTAATAAGTAGTCATTTTAATTTGTTTAAATAAATTATGTATCAGTCTGTACCTTATGGTTTGTGCTGGACAGATGGGAGTCCATTACTTACCTGCCCAGACAAATTACCAAGTCACTCTGCCCCAATACTTATGTCCAAAACAGAGCACACTGCTGCTTTGTAAAACAGAGTTGCACAGGTCAAGGCATAGGCTGAAAGCCACTGATTTACATATTATGGAGTAACTCCAAGCAGGGAACAATTTGTTCTCTTTAACTAAGTGGGACTGCTAGTGTACCTCAATTTAATAAGAGTTAATTCCTTATTAACCTTACGAACTGAACCTCTGATGGGCTTTGCTGATGACATGGTCACAGAAATATCAGTAACTGCTGTCAGTCCCCATTTTATCAAGCATTCACTATGTGCCAGGCACTGCCTCTTTATTGTCACCCTTACTCCTGCCCCGCTAAGAAGTAGGTACTAGTATTATTTCTAGTTTACAGACAGTGAAACTGAGGCACTGAGCTAGCGATCTTATCAAGGTCAGATTCATTGATGATACATAACAGCCTCTGGATTTTGCTAAATATATTTACTCGCTAACCTACACCAAATATTGGATTATTGGTGGGAGAGGGGAGGACACCGAGGCCATGAAACGGCGGGGTGATGGAGGGGCAGGAAGAGAGCAGGAAAATCAGGAAAGTTCGGGGTTCTTTTGTGGACAGTGAAGAGAGTAAATGGAAACCAGAGACTAAAAAGCGATTTTAGATGATGAAAGCTGTATTTATTTTATTTGCTCTTAAGAGCCACATTCCATATTGCATAACACCTGTATGCATAGAGGCTTTACTTGAGACCTGTTCATTTGTAAATGACTTGAGTAAATGAGGATACATCTCAGAGACTAGTCTGGAGATGATGACTCTAGTGACATGCAGCATGTGTCCATGTCTGCATGGAAGAGGGACATCTGGATAATTTTACCTTAAGAGCTGAAGATATAAATGGCAGTGGGGAGACCACGTCATTAAGTGAAGATTCATCTGGTCTTGTGGGGTCACTCTGAACTTTTCAAAGAAGACCCCAGAGCACTCCTCAAACAGGGAGCTCTTGATGGCTAAAGGTCATTACTGTTGTGAATTCCTTGAGTCAGAGACTTCAGCACTTTGTAAAACCAAAGGCTCAAATTGAAGAAACTAGGGTGACTGTGAAGCTCTGTTCTAAAATCCATGGTAGTATCTACCTCAAGAATTGACAAGTTTGAATTGTATTAATATTATTAAATGCCTCTTCCCTGACCCCAGGCTTGGTCACCAGCCTGTGGTGCCATATTGGAGAATGAAGGAACATTAGGAGGTGAGGCCTAATGGAAGGAAGTTAGGTCACTGGGTGAACCACTGAAAAGGGTAATGGGATCCAGGTGCCTTGTCACTCTCTGCTTCCTGGCCACCATGAGGGGTGCAGACTTGTTCTACCATAGAGTTCCACCATAATGTTTTACCTGAGCAGATGGCCCAAGTCAGTGGAACCAATAGACCATGGACTGGAACCTGTTAACCTGTGAGCCAAAATAAATCTTTCTTCCTTATAAGTTGACTTTCTCAGGTATTTTATCATACTGACAGAAGGTCACTAACACTACCATCCTTCTCAGGTCATTGAGAGTCAAGATAAGCATCATCAGATCCATTTTATAGATGAGGGACATGCAAAAACACGAAGATGAGTAATGAAACCAGAGTAAGAATCCATACGCCTCTGCTCTCTCCATGACTCAAAGCCCTGAGCATTGATGCCAACCATGGACACATTAATGGTGCAGTGCTGGGTGAAGATGACAGTGTTCTGGAGCCACAGGGTGAAGGGGCCATGGAAAAAGACTACCTGGTGGGTCATGCTGTGGGAACCAAGATCCATTTCCCTGTCATTTCCTCCTAGACCTGAGCTTTCTGGAGAGCACACAGCATGCATCTAATTTCTCTTCCAGGGGTCAGCCCTCAGAAAGGTATAGCCGGCACCTCCGCCCCCACCCCTCCCAGTCCTTTCTGATTCCCTCTCCTAGTTTACTCCTGCTAATTTGAGATCTTCATTCATACTGCCTCTCTGGCCACTCTCCTGTGGCTGTCTTCTCTGTCCACATCTCTACAAGATGTCAGTAAGAACACATAGTGCTCATATTGGGCAGTGCTTATCTCACTGTAGACACTATAATTCTACTAACGTGACCCTTGCTCCTAAGCCCTGCATTTAGCCCAATATTTTCCTTGAATACATTGGGATGAAAGTTACCAAAGGATTCCACTTCTTGAAGCAGAAACCCAACCCCATTAAGTGATGTTTCCAGTTGGAGTCTGACACATACCTGAGCCTAAACATTTGAATTCCCCAAGCTGTGAGATGTACACTCATTGGGAGTTGCCATCTCAAGCTGCACTGTACACACGTGATGGGCACATGACCACTGCCCTGGGGCTCCTAGCCACACAAGAACAGACAGGCAAGCCTAGGGAGCTTTAAGCTCAGAATGTTCTCCTTTATCTTCTGAGCATTCACAATGTGCCTGGACACCATGATCCAGCAAACTCAACATAATCCTCACTCAGGAGACTGGAACACTCCCTAGGATAGAAATGAACAATGTGTTTGCTCCCCAAGCCTCCAACAGAGAAACACTGTGGTGATGATACATGGATTCACATCTTTACCAGGATTTAGCTAGGACGGGATGGCTTGGACCTGGGGGGAACCAGAATGTCATATTAAACCCATTTGTTAATTGTATTCTTGAGCTCTAGTAAAATGAGAACTCCTTAGTTCTCTGGTTATTCAGGGATATTAGTCCATCTTTTGTTACTGTAATAAAAGATCCAAAGTAGGCTACTTCATAAGTAAAAGAGGCTTATTTTGGCCAGTTATGGTCAACTACAAGGTCTAGGGCTCTCATATGGTGATCTTTTTGCTGTTGGAATCTCAATACTGCTCAGAATGTCACATGACAAGACACATTGAGCATGAATATAGGTCTGTGGCTATCTAGTCTCTAATCCTCTTCTTATCAAGCCACTGGGATTCACACTTGATCTTAGCTCAAAGTCCAAGAAACTATTTCAAATACCCACTAGTATTCATAACCAGGCTCCCTGCCAATGACCTTACCTATTCCTAATAACTTTCCCAAGCTTCTACCTCTATACATCATAGTCAGATTAAGTTTCAACCCTTTTAATACTTCACAGCAGGGTTTAAATTTCAGCACATGAAGCCTTGGAGGACACTCAAACCACACCCCAACATAGCAGTCAAGCTGCTGGAAGCTGAGCAGTATCGGCCAACCCTGTGTGGATTTCAAAGCTGCCTCCCCTCTGCTTCCTGAGATCCTGATAAGGGTGACCAAGAGAGTGTCAATAAAGTACTGAGTCCTAAACTGCCAGTGTGAAAACCAGGAACCTGGAACCTGGCACATGGCAGATACTTGGTCACAGCAGAAAGGCTCCATTTTCTTCCTCCTACCTGTGACTTTTGAACATTCTAGGAATTAAGTTGACTTTAGAGGGGAACTCAGAAGTAAGCAGAGATGATGGGCCAGGTCCTTGGCTCCTTCTTTCTGACCTGGTGAAAAGCAAATCCCATTGCCCACTCCCCACCCATCGTCCAGCAGCAGGACAGAGTAAATCCAGGACTGTGTCCAGCCACAGAAGTCAGAGGCCAAGACAAAAGCATTGCCAGGTCCCCAACTGTCCACTTCCCCTCCAGGCCTGTCCCTGTGGAAGTCCTTCACCCCTTCACAACCCCACTGAAGGTAGCAGGTTAGGCAGCTCAGAGTAAGGGGCCAGCTGCTCTGGGGCCACCACACACAGCAGGGCCAGCTGTTTCCAGGACTTCCTGGCTTCCTTCCTGAGTGGCAGAGGGTAAGGGACACCAGGCAGGGAAATGAGGTGGCCCTCAGCTCTCTCCCTGTGACCCATTTATCAACTCTGGGAGTATCAAGGCTCTTACAGTGCTGAAAACATTTCTCACCTCCACGGAACCCGGATGGTCAAGATCCACCAAAGAAAAACCTAAGTAACCAGTGACAAAGTCAGCATTTTGTCCCTGTTTCTACCATCCTCGAGTCAGAGAGAATACAACTGTCTGAAAGCTGAAAGTCATGCTTTGCCTTAGGAGATGAAATTCCACTTTCTTACTCTGTGCCTGCTCTACTCTTCTCTCAAGTGTATGTTCCAGTGTCCCACATTCCCACATTAAAAGTCTTAGAAAGGAACAATGTGCCAGTTGCATGCTCACATGCGTGTGTGTGTGTGTGTGTGTACACATTTTAACATTCATGAATACTGTGGCTGAAGACAGACACTTCATAAGAGAACCAGAAGAGATTTCCAGAGAAGCTCTGTGAAGAGGGAGAGGTAAAAGGTTAGACATCTCAGCCTCCTCCGTCTCTCAAAGCCCACTTTGCTTTATTTTCTCCTCTACCAGCTACTCAAAGCCCAGGGCCTGGCCCTGTAGGTGGGGAGGCTGTGCCTGTCTCTCTGTATCACACTGGTGCCAAGCCCACTACCCCTAGCACAGGACAGGGTAGGGGCATGAAGTTCTGGAAAGTATGAACCAATACTACCCAGTGCAGTATTTCTAAGCCACATTACAATTATACCTGGATACATAATCAGCCTGACTCTCAGTGTTAGTTTTAAAACTCAAGAGTGGACCTGAACTCTGAGGGTTTATTCTTTCAGCTCTCTCACAGAACTACGCTCCTGAGCCAGGCCTCAGCCATGCTTTTATTCAGTTTCTCCAGCATGAATTGGGGAACTACAAGCTAGAACCCACCCTTATCTTATCGGAGAATTTTGTCCTTTGATCCCTAAGTCTAAAATATCTCGCACACACAATGTCAAGCATACTCTTCAATTCTCACTGCTTCCAATGAGGCTATGAATATAAATACACTGCTTCCAGATGTTTGATATACTAATTCAAGCACATCCACATTCATTCATTATCTTGGGTGGTTAGGTGCCCAGGTCCCAAGGGCACATGGCCCATTGAGCTTGTTTGCATTATAAACAGTAGCTTTTTGGTGCAAGGTTAAGTAAAAGTCATTAGTCCATTTCTGGCCATATGTTGACTGCTCTCAGCCTCAGCACCCACAGCAGCTCTGTGCCTGCCTGTACCTATTTGCCACCATTTCCCCCCTAACAAACTTGGAAGGCTCACTTGCAGCTCTGCAAGGCGAATTCCTCATAACCCTATCAGAGTCCTTTCCCCCAGTGACATCAGTGTCACTCTGGCCACTCCCATAGCCCTTAGCACACATGGCAACCCCAACACTCGATGCCTGGCACTGCAACTATGGTCAACTTTCCTCTCTCCTGCTACTGCTCTGTGACACACAGTGACAATTCCTGAAACCCTAGAATAAGTTTATCTTCTTGATAATGCAACCCACTGATAATAACATCAAAGAGTTAAAAATGAGGCAGAGGCATTTTCAAAAGCAAAGGTCAGGCTGACTTTTCTGAGAAGTTCATTGACTTCTACCCAAGGAATGGGGGGGGTGTTTAATTTGATTTTTAAATTAAGAAAGTTTTTAAAATGATGAAGTATGCTGTTCTCTAATGACATGAGCCAGGCAGGTTAGACATCATTGAAACCATCCTGCGAATCTTGGTGAGTTTCCTATGTTTGAAGGCTGCTGGCTAAAGCTGGAGGCTGAGAGGAGCCCCCGGCTCAAGATTCTGTGTTAGTGGTAACTGTTACTTGAGGTGCTCCAAGAAAGCAGAAAACACGTCTACTGGCTACTTTCTGCTCATTTATATTTTCTGTACTGTACAGCTCTTTCTTCTATGGGAGATACAGTTTTAAAAGGACAAAATGTCAAGTAAACAAATGGATTAAAACCCCACAATCTCAATGGGAAAGAGGAAAGGGAGAAGAGACTCGGGCTATAGCCTGAGTCCTGGCAAGAGGGTGGACTGTTGACCTCAAAGTCATAAGGAGTGGGGGAAGACCTTAGAACCTGCAGGAGCCCTCTTTGCCCAGCTAACACAGGCTCTGTACCCCGTTTAGACAGTCTTCTGGAGCCTGGGGAAGCACAGCAATTGGGTGTTTCCACCTACCTCCAGTGCTTTCAGCTTCTGGGCCCTTAGACAAGTTTCTAACCTTAGTTTCTGCATATCTTAAGGGGATAACATGCCTTCAAGGGCTGCAGCACGCATCACAGACTACATAGTGGTTCATGCATGTGAGGCTTACTGTAATCACCATTGGTTCTAGAAGGGAGGCCGATAGGCATGTATTCACAGAATAATAACCTTTTCGAGTTTAGACATGTTTCATGAACTGGAAAATACATCTATACAGTGGGTTGGGTAGTTTCTATTATTATTCCTAACTTACTAGTGATACAGCTGAGGAAGCAAAAGTTGAATAATTTGCTGGACTTGCCACACAGAAGGAAAGGGGCTAAAATCTGAGCCAGGGTGGGCACTAGCAGAGCCTGTTAGTAAATTATGGCACGGGGTTACACTCACAGATTCACAGGTACACACACACACCACACACACACACACACACACACACACACACACACACGTCACTAGCAGAGCCTGTTAGTAAATTATGGCATGGGGTTACACTCACAGATTCACAGGTACACACACACACACCACACACACACACACACACACACACGTTCCCTTTCCGTCACAAGTACACCATTCTGAATCTTGTTGAATATGCAGTTTCAATCCTAAATTTTGTTCCTTGGAATTTTAACTGCCCAAAACAATATGTCACTTCTGGAGTCACTTCTGGCAAGTAAGACTGTGGGGTTGGGGAGGGAGAGGGGTAACTGCTTTCCACTTCTTACCTTTTAGTTGTCTTTGATTCTTCCCAAGTGTTATAAGAATTAGTAAAAAGCTATGTCCTCATCAAGAGAACTGTGCTTTAAAACAAATTGTTTTCACTTTTCATAGAAATAAAATGTTTCTTGCTGTTCTTGAGTTTTGAGACTCATTTATCTAAGGCCCTGGCTGCTGGGGATCTTTCCAATTCACTTTGGAGGATAGCCTGGGCTCCCAGATTTCCCCTAATCCAGCTCTTAGCTGGGTAGTCATGACAGTCGCACCCTTTCCAGCGAAGCCCTGCTGGTGGGAGGAGGAGGGAGAAGCCAGTGGAGGATGTAGTGTTGGGCCCTTGCAATGGCGATAACAAAGCCATTTCCCACATGGCCCAGGGAACCTAATGATGGAATGAGGTTAGGCAAAAACAAAAATGTGGGAAGTTTGAATCTTAAGGGCAGTAGGCCCAGAAAAGGCGGTAGGACTAAGGCCGGCTGGGCAGAGCCCGTGACAAGAGGTACAAGAGGAGGCAAAGCCCAGGTCCCAGTCTCCCCAGTGGTGTCACCTCCTTTTTCCTCCCAGGGTACACAGGAGTCTAAGAGGTAGATGCCACAGATCCTGGAGGGTCCAAGAGTGACTTGAAACTGAACACAAAGGCTGGCTCTGTCTGGCAGCCAAATTTAATTAAGTTCCTGCAGGAACATAGGCACACTGTCATGTGTTGCTCCCTCAGAGCAGGATGCTGTCAGGCAGAAGGAGGAGAGAGGCAGGCTGGCTTAGTCCTGGTGTGTGTACTCACTTAGCGATGTCACTTTAATTTCTCAAAAACATTTCCTGACAGCTCCATACTGTGTCCTTCCCTACTCAAGGAGCCTAACCCTGCTAATAGACCAGTGTGGAGGCAGCTGGAGCTGTCTGCCTAACTTGCTGGGGAGCATTAATTAACTGCTAGCTGTTTTGTCTCCAGAGCCCTCAGCACTGGGCAGCTCTGGGTACCATTTCTGTCTATGGAGCAATTCCCATGGTATTATTACAGACAAAAAGTTCTTCCACCAGCCCCCAGAGATTGTTCTCTTTGCTACTTCCCCAGCAAACAGGGTGGGCAGAGCCAGAGGCTTTCTTCTCCAGGCTACCTTGTGGGCATTATCAGGGCTGGGCTCAGCCATAGCTGGGAATGTTTGCATTCTGGAAAGTGTTCATTCTTGTTATGAAGAAGCAGTGAATGAGAAGTCTTTCTTTGCCTCATTCAGTGCGGACAAGCATAAAGCAGGCTCTGAAATATTATCTGCTGCAAACTCAGGTGGCTAAATATTGACTGAGAGTGAGACTGGCGTTCCCTCATAGCACAATGTCCACTGAGCGTTAGGAGCAGTGGCCTCACCAGGAAGGCCCTTGGGAGGAAGCCTGCATCCAGTCAGAGTAGGTGCCCTCCCCAGGCTCTGAATCGAAGTCTGCAGCTCCCAGTGATCCCAGACTCCCCTCACCCCACCCTTGATGGACCTCTGGGATGGCCATCCCATTCTCTATCCACCACAGGTCCTGGCATTTAGCTGTGTCTCTAAACACACAAGTCCTCTTCCACATGGGGAGGTACCCATTCCTCGCCTGGCGTGCCCTTTCTGATATGTTCCTCTTGCAACCTTAGGCTGCTTTCTCGATTGGCACAAAAGTTTCATCTTGGAAGTCAACTTTTGCCAGTGCTACTGGGAGCTTTATGATGATGACATTCAAACTCTGAAGGATCTTCTCAGAGATATACTAGGGCTGTGGGAACACAATGTGCCCATTTCACATGTGTGTCATGCATCTAGTCAATTATGAGTGTCACTTCCCTTAGGACACCTGCAGGCTTCCACCCACCAAAGTGAACGTGATCTCGTCCTCCCTGTGTTCCTTTGGTGCCTAATCAGTGTCTACCTCGTACACCAGTGATTTGAATAGCTGACTCCTCTTCTGCTTACTTTTGGGTTCCTTTGGGTAGGAATGCATCTTTTTAAATGTGTTCTCCTTAGGATGCACCATCCTAATGCCCAGTTGTGATGGTTAATCCTTATTGTCAACTTGACTGGATTTGGGATCAGGTAGGAGACACACCTCTAGGCATATCTGAAGGTATTTCTAGAAAGGTTTAACTGAGAGGGAAGACCCACCCTAAATAAAAAGCAGAAAAGAAGGAAGGCAGTTGAGCACCAACTTTCATGTCTCTCTGCTTCCTGACTATAGACATAATGTGACCAATCACCTCACACTCTTGCAGTCATGACTGCCTGTCATGATACATTGTCTCCTCAAACTGTGAGCCAAAATAAGTCCTTTCTTACATGGCTTTTGTCAAGTATTTTCTCACAACAACATGAAAAGTAGCTAATACCAGTACAGGTGGTGGAACTGAATTTATTTCCTGAGTCCCATCCACTGTGAGCAGAGCCTGTGGGATGCTCCTCAGGTGGGAGACATTTGAAGGGGGCTTGCTGGTTCTGCATTCCTGTGAGGGACACACTGCTTTAGAAGAGGGTTGAAGTTGCTGGGGTACAGGGCAACCCCTTGGAGTGGGACTTGGGTAGAAGAGTTGCCAGGTAAAACAGACACCTAGCAGATTGGGATGGAAGTATGAGAATGCCCCAGCCATCGAGTGGGACATAATTACACTAAGAAGGAAAACAACTGTGCTGTTTATATACAATTCAAATTTAATGGAGTCTTGTATTTTTCCTAAACCTGGCAATGGTGAAGGAAGATACCAGAGAGTGCTATGGAAATCCTCCACAGAGACTTTCTCAGACCAGTTCTGCATCTCAACTGGGTCTTCATGGAGGAACAGCTTGTAGACATGGAAGAGAGAAGTCCAGCCAAGCTGGCTCCTTTTATAGTTGTCCTCACGCCAGTCTCCCAGTGTTTCCTCGTGAGGCTCTGTGATACCCCACCATCTGATCCCTGTGGGCCTGGCCACCTGTAAAAGCCAGATGCGGTGAGATCTAGGCAGGAAGTGCTGGGCAAGGACACATTAGAAAACCCCTAACAGGCATTTCAGGGTGTTCAGGGCCAAACCTGTGTCATTCATCACTGAACAGCAGTGCCTCACAGTCTTTGGATAAAGTAGGTGTTCAATAAATATTTACTAACTACACAAAGAACTTGGTGCTAATGAACCTTCTCCACCCATAATTGTGCTAACCTCATCCACAGTGATAAAAACGTGTAAAACAAGCTGGTGCTAAGCCTTTTCTTTACAGAAGTCTTTACTAATTCCCACTGGGAAACGTGCCCAAGTGCGTGAGGCTGATTTGGATTTAAAAATCAATTAATGCATCCACTGGAAACTTGGCTGCTATAAAAGCAAGATAAAACTGCATCTTCTCAAGTTAATTCATTTCCATTTAAAGGGTAATTAATATGTTTTCATTGATGCGAACTCAGGAAATAGGTTCATCAGCACGGAGGGGAGAAGCTGGGACTGCTTGAGGCCTCAACAGACTCAGAACACCTGACCCACACCTGTGTTTTGCACAACTTCTCTCCTTTCCCTCTCTCCGCATCGCTCAGCACCTTTCATCTCTCCACTTTTCTCCATTTCCTCTTCTGCCAAAAACTCTGATGATAGTCTGGGTCCTGGATTTTGGATTTTGACCAGAAGCAGGTGGTCCTGATGAGGAACATCTGCCAAACCAGAGAAACCACCGAAGGAGGGCATCGGGATACAGATGTGTGTAATCTGAGTCTGGTTTGGGGTTGTAGTTGGATGACAGGTCAGCTAGAACTTCTGGGTCTTATGGACAGTGGTGTGAGCTATACAGAGATAGTCAGGAAGGACTCCCAGCCTGCTGACTTGGTAACTGGGAGAAAGACAGGGTTCTTATCAGAATTTACTTGCAAACAATGAAAACTGACTCTGAATCTCAAAGAAGAAAAGTAATTTAGGAACCGAGAGGCTGGATCAGGGTCACTCCACAAGAACAGTCATAACAGACTGGGAATGGTGGTGCAGGCCTTTAACCTTAACACTTTGGAAGAAGGGGCATGCAGTCCTCTGTGAGTTCAAAGCCAGCCTGGTCTACATAGAAAGTTCCAGGCCAGTGACAGCTACATAGTAATACTCTGTCAAGAGGTCTCAAAGCAAAACAATAACAACAAAAATAGCAGTACCATCCCTCCCTCCACTGCTGCATGAATGATCTCTGGCCTTTGTGTCACTCAAAAACTGAAGGCCCATTGGTATGGTGGTCTGAATTGCTATGTCTTAAATGCATATGCCCCAGGCACAGGGGTGAGGTGGGGTGGGGTTTGGGGGACAGATGTGGGACTATCTGGCTTTCTTCAGACTGACACTCGATTTTCCTCCAAAAGGGTTTAGATGCTAAAAAGGAAAGAGAGAGAGAGAGAGACAGAGAGAGACAGAGAGAGACAGAGACAGAGAGAGACAGAGAGTGCAAATGATCATTCTGGTGGCATTGAAGTGAGGAGCAAGGAAGGAAAGGACATGTCTGCATGGACACAACAAGGGGTTCCATTCTGATCAGACTGAGTTTGAGACATGGGTGTCCAGGTGGAGCTACAGAGAGAGGGCAACATCAGAGGTGCTCTTTGAAGAGGTGAAAAGCCACTGGTCTCATATCCTGCCCTGGCTGCTGATGGTTCTTTTCAACCATCCCTGTACCCTGTCATCTACAAAGCATGATGTCTTGTGAGGTAGCCAGGATGTAAGAGCAAAGTTAAAAGGTTTCACTGGGTCATCTTTCATAGAAATCCAAAAATCTTCTCTGAGTTTTTGATCATTAAATATGAGTATCAAATAAAAGAAGTTAGGCTAGCTGTGGGGTGGCAGGGGAAGCCTGACTATAGTGCCTAGAGAAAGAAATCAGGGGCATAATCATTCCTCTTCTTAGGGGCATATGGGGCTAATGTCCAAGTTTATATCATGCTTCTGAAATACCTCCAGGGTATCACAGAGTTCTCTGCAAGGTTAAGAATTCAAGAGTTTCTGAGCTGCGAAGAGACTTAGGGATTGTACAACACAACAGCCTCATTTCATTACATAAGGGCCCCAAGGCTCAGAAGGTCACACAGATAGAACACACTTTCCAGTTCTCTGATTGTGGAACAAATGACAACCTTTCACCCATACTTTAGCCTATCCTGCTCATTCTGCTGCCCACCTGAGAGGAAGGGAGGCCTCGTGTAGGATGCAGCTGGGTGGACCAACTCCTTTTCCCCTAGAGGCAGTGACGTCCATTGTTCCTAGGAGACCATGCTGCTGCTATTGTTGATTTTTGGCGATAGATTCTGGATTATTCTCCCCTGGAGGCTGGTGATGAGTCACTATGGCACATCCTCAGGAAGTATCTGGCCGGTCTCCTAAAATGACCAGATCCAGTGATGAACTGAAGGGCCTGGTTCACTATATTGTGCTCTAAGGTCTCTGGGGGCTGCCCGGGTCAGAAGTGGTGGCACTTGACATCTATGAGAGAAGAAAATCCCATCCTGAGGTTAACATCTCAGAGTACATAGTTCACACAGGCAGTCTCTATGTGATGACCTCATCTTAAGGGCATGAGAATTTAGAAAGGAGAGTGTGTGGAAGGTCCAGCAGGGGCCTGCAGAGAGAAGCTGTTCAGTTAGAGCTCGCTTCCTTTTTTCCTTCTTCTAGAAGGCAGCCACCGACTAGCCCCTAAAGATGATCAGGTCTTCTCTCTTGCTGACAGGAAGAAAATAGGATATCCCTAGGGAAAGAATGTTCATGGATTCTGAACTTCAGGATCTAGTCTTGCATTTTTGGTCATCAGCTATATAAAAACTGTCACACAGAGTGACAGGAGGAGTAAACCATGGCTAAACAGCAAAGGTGACCATCTCTGACACGGACAGCCCAGTAGTGAACAGATGGATCAGGGTGAGATGAAGAGTGAGTAGCTGAGTGGCTATGTCCACAGTGCTTGTTAACTATTTCAGATTCTGGGCAAGAAAAGACATGGTGGTTTCGCTCGTGCTCTCCCCTTCCCTTCTGTTATCTTTGGACCTTAAATGCCCCTGAAAGGCCCATATGTTAGATGCTTGGTTGCTAGCCTATGCTGATTTCTGGAGATGATACAACCGTTAGGAGGTGGGGCCTGGTAGAAGGAAGTTGGGTCATTGGGGACATTTCTCCAAAGAATATTCTGACCTCTCCTCCCCTCTACTTCCTGGCTAGCATGAGGTAAACAGTTTTCCCCTACCACATGCCTCTGCCATAGTGTCTTCCTCACCACAGGCCCAGAAGAATAGGGCCAATGACCATGGACTGAAACCTTTGGAATCATGAGCTGAAAGAAACTTTTCCTTTCTTTAAGTTGATTTATCTTAGGTATTCGTTACAGTGACAGAAGCTGACCATCACACTTTCTTACCCTCTCCACCCATATGACCAAGTCCCCCAATCCTTCAATCTACTCAAAACTCAAAATCCTGTTTCTTCTGTGTTTTCAAAGGCCTCTCCTCCCCTCCCACAAGTCCCTTATCTCCAAGTCTGTGTGTCTTATCTCCTTGCAGAGAGGATTAAAGACTTCTTGCCCCCCCTAAGGACTCCCACCCCATCCTCCTCCACTTTCTCCTAATATTAAAGAAAGACCTGCCTCTTGAGAAGGGGGAATGTTAGAGTAGCCAAAAGCCCCATAAAAAAATAAATCAAAGAAGAAAGAGTACATGAAGTCATCAGAAAAAAGTAATGGGGAGATATGGGAGGAGGTGGAAGGGAGGGAGTGGGCATGGATTTGATCAAAATACCTTATATGTGCCCTCTGCTTCTCTGGGCCTGCAGGACCTGCAGCAGGCCTTTCTCCTACCCTCAGGAGAGAGGTAAGTCCATTGCACCCTCCGTGCCTTGACTCCCTCAGCCTTATTCACCCTCCCATCTCCACCTCCGTTCTCTCCTCTGAGTTTGGGCCCTGCCCCATTCCTTGTCTTGGGGCCGCAGACACCTGGGGAACCAATACTGCTCCCTGATCCTTTTCATCCAGACCAATGTAGTGCCTTCTCTGGGCCCCAGGAGCACTGCTTCTGGGCATGGCCCTGCCCTCAACTCCCTCTGCTTCCCTGGGCCTGCATCATCCACCATCCTCTTTCTGGGACACTGGGGCTGACCTTTCCTCTTCCTGATCCTTTGCATCCAGACCAACTCAGCTCCTCAGTGCAGTCCCCAGGAGGCCTTGGGGTCTCTTCCCACCCCATCTGCCTTTGCATCTCTGGGTGGCATGGCCAGCAGCTGCCCTAGACCAGCGTCTTTCCTGGGCCAGGATCCCAGGCCAGTCCACCCCACAAATTTTTGAGGCCAAAATCGTTCCTGGAGGGATCCAGACCTTAGGAGAAAGCCTGAAAACATTTGACCCTCACCTGAATTGGGCCTCTGTAGGAACTCCTAAAGACAAAAGCAATCAGGCCACTCCAATATAAAATCAAAAGAAAGAACCGGAAGCTTAGACAAACCAGCTTTTCATGCCCAAAAAGTAAACCACAAAGACACATAAAGTTCACAAAAAGAAGCAGACCTAAACTTGAAGGCCTGAGTCTCACACAAGAATCAGAAACTACAAAAGAAATTCACATG
>NW_008343079.1:2434498-2436477 GCF_000622305.1 Nannospalax galili
AGAGATACAGCAAGGTTGTTGGTGACGGTAAACAGCATGCAAGAACAGATGATAATAATATAAGCAGACTTGAAAACTGCAAGGAAGAAAGAAATACTAGCATCAAACACACTGTAATGAGCAGAAGGACTTTGATGACCATTAGTAGACTAGATATGGCTAAAGAAAGAATTTCTGAGCTTGAAAATATGATAATTTAAAATTTGAATACTGGTTGGGCAAGGTGGTACATGCCTTTAATTCCAGCACTCAGGAGGCTGATCTCTGTGAGATTGAAGCCAGCCTGGTCTACACAATAAGTTTCAGGCCAGCTGGGGCTACATGAAGACCCTGTCTCAAAAATCTCCAATACAAATAAATTAAGAAAAATAAAATCTAAAGACTAAAAACATGTCTTGGTTCATTTGGGATGGTATACAAACACAGACAGGGTAGCTTAAACCCAATAGAAACTTATTTCTTACAGTTCTGTAAGCTGCGAAATCTAAGATGACAGCACCAGCAGTTTCAGTGACTGGTGAAGGCCTACTTCTTGGTTCATAGATCCCACCTCTGTGTCCTCATATCAGGAAGGAGCAAGGCAGCTCCCTGAAGTCTGTTTCATACGCACACTAATCCTAAGCATCTCCCCAAAGCTCCACTGCCTAAGTGGTAAATAGGTTTCAGCATATGAATTTTGAGGTATACAAACATTCAGACCATGTGCTGGATAGCTTTAGTGTCAACTAGACACACCTAGGTTGACGGAACCTCAATTAGGGAATTGCCTCCATTGGACTGGCCTGTGGCCATGTCTTTGGAGCATTTTGTTGATTGTTGAGTGATGTGGCAGGGTCCAGCCCACTATGGATAGTGCCACCCCCGGGCAGGTGGGCCTATGTTGCATAAGAAAGCAAGGTAAGCATGGGCCAGGGAAGCAAACCAGTAAGCAGACAAGGCTGTCCACTATCTCCACTCCTCTTTAACATAGAGCTTGGAACTCTTGCAAGAGCAATAAGACAAGAGAAGGAAATTGAAGGAGTAATAATTAGAAGAGATCAAATTATCACTTTTTGCAGATGATATGATATTTAAGGGACACCAAAAAATTCCACTGGAAACTCTTAGAAATTAGTAACATGTTCAGGAAAGTGGCACGTTACAAAATTAACCTACAAAAGTCTGTAGCCTTTCTATATACTAATAACAAGCAATCAGAGAAAGAGCACATGGAAACACTCCCCTTTGCAATAGCTGCAAAAAATTAAAATATCTTAGAATAAACCTGACCAAAGACATTAAAGAGCTCTACAATGAAAATTTTAAATTATTACAGAAAGAGATTGAGGAAGACATCAGAATATGGAAGGACCTCCCATGCTCATGGATTGGAAGAATTAATATTGTGAAAATGACCATCCTACCAAAAGTCATTTATAGACTCAACGCGATGCCAATCAAAATTCCCATGACATTTTTTGCAGAATTGGAAAAAACTATCCTAAGATTCATATGGAAGCACAAAAGACCTCAGATAGCCAAAACGACACTCAGCACTAAGAGCAATGCCGGGGGTGGCTACTATACCAGATTTTAAGCTGTATTACAGAGCTATAGTCATAAAAACAACATGGTACTGGCACAAAAAAAAACCCATAGATCAATGGAACAAAATTCAAGACCCAATATGAGCAAATGTAATTTCAGCCACCTGATATTTGCCAAAGGGGCCAAGAACATTAACTGGAGGAAAGATAGCATGTTCAGCAAATGGTGCTGGGAAAACTGGATCTCCACTTGTAGGAGAATGAAACTAAGCCCCTATCTTTCACCCTGCACAAAAATCAATTCCAAATGGTTCAAAGACCTCAATGAAACTGTGAAACTACTAGAAGAAAACATTGGGAAAAACCTACAAGATATAGGCGTAGGAAAGGGTTTTCGAAATGGGACATCAATTGCTCAGGAAACAAGGGTAAGAATTAACAAATGGGACCTCA
>NW_008343079.1:2436846-2437899 GCF_000622305.1 Nannospalax galili
GGAAAGGGGAACACTCATCCACTGCTGGTGGGGATGCAAACTGGTTCAACCCCTAAGGAAAGCAGTGTGGAGAACTCTTAAAAAACTACAAATGAACCTACCATTTGACCCAGTTATACCACTCCTTGGCATATACCCAAAGAAATCATCCTATTGCAGAGACACTTGTACATCCATGTTTGTTGCTGCTCTTTTTACAATAGCTAAGAGATGGAAGCAACCTAAGTGTCCCTCAATTGATGAGTGGATAATGAAAATGTGGTTCATTTATACGATGGAGTTTTACTCAGCAGTAAAGAAAGATGAAATCATGAAATTTGCAGATAAATGGATGGAACTAGAAACTGTTATACTAAGTGAAGTAACACAGACTCAGAAAAAAATAGACATATTTTCTCCCACATATGTGGATCCTAGAACCAAACCTTTGTAAGTGAGTATGTATCCAGACATAACTATAGGAACCAGGATAATGGAAAGGAAACAGGGAGGTAAAGTAAAAGAAATAACCTGAAAGAGAAGAAGAGTAGGAAACAAGCCTTAATAAGGGAGATATGGGTAAAAATTGGGTTAGTTTAAGGGAAGGGGGAGAGAAGGGTATACAAGGAACCTAGGGGGTAAAGGGAAAAAAAGAGCTCAAGAGAGGTATGACCATAGGATAAGGGTATTAGTAATGGAGAAAGGAGGGAAATGGGGGCACCTTAAGTGGGAAAACCATGATGGAGGGGTGAGACCATGTGAGAGATAAATAATGCCTACCTAGTTTTGAAAACCAGAGAGAACCATATTAATCCTACAACCTACTGACAAATTATACATAGCAGATCAAGAAATATATGTCTAGGTAAGGTTCATCTGAGAACAATTGGTCTTTGCCCAAGATTTATCCCATTTCTCATGTGTCATGACCCATTTCTCATGTGTCATGACCCATTTCTCATGTGTCATTTACATGACACACAGTCATTAAAAGTACCAGGCTGGTGGAGCTAACCTTCTCCAATATTTAACAGACATACTTTGAGGCCTATACTAATTTGGTCAGAGGGACAT
>NW_008343079.1:2438400-2438714 GCF_000622305.1 Nannospalax galili
AGACCCCACGAGATGGACTTGAACCAGTGTCCAGTCTACAAAGAGGAGGGTAAACACAGAGGAACCATCTCCTCCATGCTTCCAAGTGAAGCCAACCTTGGTCAAGTAGGACCTTTGACTTATCTTCACATAGGTGGAACTGGTAAAAGAAAGGAGCCAGGGGCTTCTCCCAAGCCCATGTGACTCCTGAGGAACCGATCCTCAAATGACTTTAAGAGTAAATATAAATCAGTTTTATCTGGACCAACTGTATGGCCTTAAACACCCAAAAGGAAAGTATAACCAAAGATTAAATGGGCCAACATAATTTCATA
>NW_008343079.1:2438945-2445602 GCF_000622305.1 Nannospalax galili
AAAAGTTAAAACCTCATTCAATTTTATGTCTTATAAGGGTTATACTGAGTTCAATATTGTATAACTGTATTAATTTAACTGTGAACCTCAAAATTTACAGCTAATTTTGAAAGAGAAGCATCTTTGCTCTGGAAATTGTTATTGAATATGTTAATGCTGTAATGAAATGCTTCTAATCATGTGGTTATTAAATAATTAAAAAAAAACTACAAAAAAATAATAATAATTAGTGGATGTGAAAAACAGTACCATTGATATCTACCCGATAATTTTATATCCATGCTTAGATGCCACGGAGCTCAGAAAGTAACCGACTGCCACTAGTAATAATCAGATATATAGAGATTAGGAACACTTTTGCAAACATCTTAATGTCAATTGCATTGAAAATGAATTTTTCTGCTTGAAACTGTGTATCTTAATAGTGAAATGGAGATCTTTCTTTAAAGGTTAAAACCTCATTTAATTTTATGTTTTAAAGAGTTTATACCGAGTACAATATTGTAACTGTATCAGTTCAACTGTAAACCTAAAAATTTACAGCCTATTTTGAAAGAGATGTCTCTTAGCTCTGGAAATTGTTATTGAATATGTCAATGCTGTTGTAATGGAATGCTTCTTCTAATTATATGGTTATTAAATAAATAATTAAAAATACCTTATATGCATGTATGAAATTCTCAATAAATTATTTATTTAAAAAAAAAAAGACCTGCTTTCTGCTGGCTCCTTTGTCTGGGTTTGTTTGACTGACAGAAGAACTTTCAATCAAGTAGAACAGAAATACATTATTGAAATGAATAGGAGGTAGCCTCAAAGAGGGCAGCAGACCTGGGGTGGGAGTTGTGAACTCCTACAGTGGGACAAATTCATCCAAACTTAAGCAGATGAAAGTGCTTCTTAGGGCTCAGAGGGAGGCTGAGAGCCTAGGGGAAAAGGAGCAGGGAGGCTGCAGGAGGATGAGAGGAGTGCATCCAGCTCTCCTCACTTCTGGTGGGTCTGGAGGCAGGTTTCACCATGACCTTCATTTTACAGGAAACTGGAGGCACAGAGAGGTTCAGTAACTTATCCACAGCTACTTAGCCAATCGGTGGTCAAGCCAGGATGTGAACCTACTCAACCCTTGAAGCCTACGCTCTTAACCATTATGCACCTTGTTTTTACCATGCCATACACCACTCCTGTACCAGATAGTTTCTTCTAAAGCTGGTTGATTATGAGAAATGAAAAATTCCGTTTTAAGGGATAATTCATAGCCTTTAAAATCAAATAATAATTTTTGGAGTAATCTACAGAAAAAAATCCCCATCAAAGGGCAACCTCAAAAGGACTGATACAAGCAATTAAAAATAATAGTATCATCTATTCCAATTACTTCTGAAGGTTCAGTTCACTGCAATTCATTTTCTGCTTTATTTTACATTTACTAAGATTCAAGTAAATGGGAAAACTTTACAGAATTTTGTTTGATGGGAAGGGAGAAGCAAAACAATGAAATAAATGCCTATGCAAAAGCAACCTTCAGGCCCACCTGAATGTAAGTAATATGTTTATTCACATCTGCACGGATATTAAACTCATTCTTCTTGAACCTATTTTCATGATCTGAACAGACTATAAATCACCAGTTCTGCATAATTTTTTTAAAATGAGTGCATTCCTGCTTAGGAATGTGGAGCATACCTTGGCAGTTCTTGGAGTTAGGATGCTTTCAGATGCGAATAATAGACCTGTGTCTTGAATTGGCTGAAAACCAAGGACCGATATCACCTCCCATAGCTGTGATTCAGAGCAAAGGAACACCTGAGCTCAGACCAACCTCCTCCAGCTCAATAAAGTCCTCACAGACTGATGTTTTTTCATTCTTCCCATTTGCTGTTGTGTTTCTGTTGGGATCTTAAGACTACTTGCCAGCTGGCTGCTGCAGCCCTGGGCACAACATCCAGAAACAACAGTATCCAGGGTACTGACAGATGTCTCTTTTTGTAGACGTGCCTCTCTCTTTAGAAGCAGGAAGACCTCTTCCAAAAGTCTCCTGGCAAGGGCTGGGAACACTGCTCCATGGCAGAGCATGCCTGTGGTATGTGTCTCAGTCTCTAGCACCACAAACAAAAGAGACAAAACCCAGCAGACCTGCAGTCAGTCCCCTTGTAGAACTTGAGTTGTCTGATCATTCCTAAACCAGTTGTTGGATAAGGCCAGTCCTGCTGAAGCCAAAAGTCATGACCCCTCCAGACAGCTGCCAGCCATTTCCCAGTGACATTTTTAAGACAAATACCATTTCTTCATCTAGATAGCAAGCTTTTACTATTCTGTGGAAGTCAAAATCTTTAAAAAGATTTAGACCTGAAATTATGTAGTAAGATCATCCCCATAGTTTTCCTGATGATAAATTATCTCTGTCATCTCAAGGGTCACCTTGCTTACCATAAAAATAACAGTTTATGAAGACAGTGAAATATAGCCTTGCTAACCAAATATTATTACAAATGTAACAGAACAGATTGCTGTTTGGAAGAAGTATTTGCTGAATTTTTAAAAATGAAAAATGATCAGAATTTCAGGCTAAAACATGTTGAACGAACACAGGAGTCTCCTCTCCATCCCAAAATATCACTTTAAAATGAAAATAAAAAAATTTAAAGGCACAGTGTCATAAGGACAAAGAGAGTGGGACAGGGCCATCACAACATTCTAGAGGCAGGAGAACAGATGGATGAGTGCTGTCTAACGAGGCAAACCTGAGAAATCTGAGCTTGAAGACAGCCACTGGGAAAACCGTGAAACAGCCTGACTTGATATTGAAGAACTCTCGGAAGAACCAAGAATTGCTGGCACTCGGTACCTCTGGGAGTGTAGGTGAAGGAGAACTAGAATAGGATGGTTGGTTAGATGGCTATATAGAAGTGGTTGGACCTCAGATTGGTCCCCAGCTCCACACAGTGGTTCTGCCTTCTGTCAAAGCCTGGAGGCTGCTCCCGAACAAGCCAGAGAAAAGTTTACACTGGAGAAATAGGTGGTATCAAGGGCAGGGCACCATCCAGAAAATATCAATGAAGTGAATGCTTGCAAATTATAGGGTGTATTTGTGGGCTTTCATCTCCATCCAACACCTGTAGTCCCGGAAATCCAGAGGGTATGTCCTTCAAGCAGGAGCTAGTGTTCTCTGAGGAAGTAGAGCAGACCAAGTGAAAACATAAGAATATATTAAGCTCTTTTCTCCTGAGCTTCTAGTTAGTTGTTTTCTGTTATGAGGAATGCAAAGGTTTCCCAAGCTCATGGTTCCAGAAGCTGGCAAGCCCATAATCACAGTGCTGGCACCTGATGAAGGCTCTCTTGTTGCATCGCAGCATGGCTGAAGACATTGAACAGTGAGACAGAGCAAATGTATGTCAGCTCCTGTTTCTTTTCTTCTTCTCATAAAGCCACTAATAGCACCTTGGAGGCCCCACCCTGATGACTTTATCTAATTCTAAGCCCCTTCCAAAGGTACTACCCCCAAATACCATCAGTGTACAAATCTGAGGATTAAATTTCCAATGCATATGAACTTTGGAGAGCACATTCAAGCCATGGCAGTTGTAAAGGTCCCTCTTTTAAAGATACTTTGACAGCTAAGGATCCCCAGGCAGTGGTGGGAACCCTCTAGTATGAGAGTCCACAGCAAACACAAAAGTGGTTGAATGGAAGCAATGCTACACAGAGACAGGGGGCTATAAAAACAGGATGAAAACCCTGTGACTTAAGATCACGGAAGTAGAAAGAAAGACTCCACAGAAGGATTAGAAAGTTCAGGTGAAGAAGTCTTCTAGACAGTAGATCTGAAAAGCAGAGCTGGAAAATAAGAAGATATATCTTTTGTAAAGATAGAGATCAAGTTGTGAGGTCTAACACCCAGACAGTAGGGATTTCAGAAAAAGATGAAGGAAAAGAAATTGTCAAAAAAATAGTTGAAGAAATGACTTATATTTGAAGAAGAAGCATAAAAATTTGCTCCATGTTAATTAGTAGAGGTGAAACACATTACCATTGAAATCTACTTGATGGTTTTATATCCATGCTCAGGTAGATCTCAGAAAGTAACTGACAGTGACTAGTAACAATCAGATACATAGAGAAGAGATGCATGTACAAACATCTAAATATTAGTAGCATTAAAAATGAGGTTTTCCATATGAAACTGTATTTTAAAATGAAATGGAGATCTTTTTTAAAGGTGAAAACCTCATTCAATTTTATGTCTTATAGGGTTTATACTGAGTTCAATATTGTATAACTGTATTAATTCAACTGTGAACCTAAAAATTTATAGCCAACATTGAAAGAGATGCATTTTTGCTCTGGAAATTGTTAGTGAATATGTTAGTGCTGTAACGAAATGCTTCTTCTAATCATGTGGTTATTAAATAAATAATTTTAGGAAACAGTTGAAGAAATTTTTTTAGAATTGAAAATCATAAATCTCTAGACCATGGGAATCTACTAAAATGTCCCTTAAAATGGATTAAACCAGACTCATGGCAGGCATATCACTGTGGACTCTCACAACAGTGGGGCAGACAAGAGCCTACAAGCTTTGGAAGCGAGAACAGTGTGATGGTGTCAATTGACTGGATTAAGGGATACTTAGAGAGCTGGCAAAGTGCTACTTATGATGGAGCTGGTATGGCATTTAGGAAGGTTGACATGAGTAGGCAGGCTGACTGGGGAGGGTCTACCCTTGGACATAGATGGGCAACATCAATCAGCTGGGGACCAAGGCTTAAAGGGCAAAAAATAAGAGAGAATTTTCCCTTCTTTTATCTTAGGATGGTAGAACTGCAGCTTCTCCACCACTTTACAAATATGTTTCTTTAGCTTTTGTGAGTTATATAATATAAAAGGTACAATCCAATTAATTTTTCTGTACATTTTACTTCAAAAGTTCCAAATTTATAAAGAATGCCCATTCATAGGTTATAAGATCAAACTTGTGGCATAGAATTAAAAAAAATTTATATACTAAATAAGAATTTTAATCATCATGGAAGATGGTCCAGATGTTGGATTAAAATCTAGATTTTAATCATGATTGCAATTCTAATTTCATTTATGAAAATATTTGTTCTTAGCTTTCTAAGAAGAGTTCTTATAAAGTGTCATAAATATGTTGTTTTCCACATTTAGTGCACACATGCAAATATGTGAATTATTGCCAGTTTATGGAAATGTCGGGGGAAAAGAAAATTAATTAGTAATCTTGTATTCTTTGTCAATGCTTATTGGTGAATACTAGAAGGTTTTTTTTTTTTACAAAGATTTCTTATGTTAACTCTAACTAATGATTGTCTTAATCAGTCATGGTGACATGAATTTATAATCCTAGTACTTGAGAAGCTGATTGTCATTATTTGAGGTCAACCTGGGCTATACAGTGAATATCAGGCCAGAATAATGTCTCATATTAAAATATAAATAAAGCTCTCTGCTTCCCTGGGCCTTCAGGACCCACAGGCCTCTCTCCAGGGTAAGTCCATCGCACCTTCCTGGCCTTGATGCCACCAGCCTTATCCACCCTCCCATCTCCCCCACCGTTCTCTCCTCCTAGCCTGGGTCTTGTCCCATTTCTTGTCTTGGGGCCCCAGACACCAGGGGGACCTTTACTGCTTCCTGATCCTCTATATCCAGACCAACTCAGTGCCTTCTCTGGTCCCCAGGAGGACTGCTTCTGGGCCTGGCCCTGGCCTCACCTCCCTCTGCTTCCCTGGGCCTGCACCACCCCTCAGCCTCTTTCTGGGTCCCTGGGGCTGACCTTTCCTCTTCCTGATCCTTTGCATCCAGACCAAATCAGCTCCTCAGTGCAGTCCACAGGAGTCCTTGGGGCTGCTTCCCGCCCCCATCTGCCTTTACATCTCTGGGTGGCATGGCCACCAGCTGGCCTAGAACAGCATCTTTCCTGGGCCAGGCTCACAGGCCAGTCCACCCCACAAATTCCTGAGGCCAAAATCTTTCCTGGAGGGATCCAGACCTTAGGTGGGCCTCTGTGGGAAATCCTGAGCAGGAAAATGAAAGCAATTTGGCCACTCCAATATAAAATTAAAAGAGAGAACCTGAAGCCTAGACCAACCAGCTTTTCTTGCCCTACAAGTAAAACACAAAAGCAATTAAAGTTTACAAAAGGAAGCAGACCTAAATTCAACAAAGGAAGGCTTCAGTCTCACACAAGAATCAGAAACTACAAAAGACATCCACATGTCAAAGTCACAGAGAAAAAATAATAACATGAAAAACCAAAATAATATATCCCCACCAAGTACTAATAGTCATCTAGAGGAGTACAATGAGAACCCATAGAGATAATGCAGAACAAGGAACTCAAAAGAACAATGATAAACATGATAAAAAGAATTCAGTGAATTTAAAGAACACACAAAGAAATCAAAGAACTGAAGGAAGATAGGGATAAACTTCTGAATGAATTCAGAAAAGAGTTAGAAATATTGAAGAATACTCAGGCTGAAACGAAGAAGGAAGTGAAACACTCAGCAAGCCAATTAGAAACGACAGGAGAAAGCCTCACCAATAGGATGAAGGAAGTGAAAAACAGAGTATCAAGACTGGAAGATAAAGTGGATGAACTAGAACACTCAAGCAAAGATTATGAAAAATTTAAGAAAT
>NW_008343079.1:2446704-2447822 GCF_000622305.1 Nannospalax galili
CACCCAAGCACCAAAAGACATACTTTCTACTCAGCTTCCCATGGAACCTTCTCCAAAATTGACCATATACGGGGGTACAAAACTAACCTCAACAAATACAAAAAGATTGAAATAATTCCATGCATTCTATCAGACCACAATACAATAAAGCTTACAATCAACACTGGAAGAAGCCCTAATCACCACATGAACACATGGAGATTAAACAACACACTCCTGAATGATGAATGGGTCAAAAAAGAAATTAAGAAAGAAATAAAAGTATTCCAGGAATTACATGAGAAGGACAATACAACACAACAAAACCTCTGGGACATGCTGAAAGCGGTCCTCAGAAGTTTATAGCTCTAAGTGCCTATATCAAAAAATCAGAAGGAACACAAATAAATGACTTAACATTGTAACTCATCACACTTGAAAAGCAACAGCAAAGAAAACCCTAACCCAGCAGACAAAAAGAAATATCCAAAATTAGGGCAGAAATTAATGAAATTGAAACAAAGAAAACAATACAAAGAATCAATGAATCCAAGAGGTGGTTTTTTGAAAAGATAAACAAGATTGGTAGACCACAAGCCCAGTTACCCAAAAGAAAGAAAGAGCACCTCCAAATCAACAAAATCAGAGATGAAAGGGGAAACATCACAACAGACACCAGAAAGATACAGAACATTATAAGGGAATACTTTAAAAACCTATATGCTACTAAATTTGAAAAATGCATGGGAACAACCAAAACTAAACCAAGAACACATTAACAGCTTAAACAGACCCATAACACAAAAAGAAATTGAAACAGTAATGCAAAACCTCCCATTAAAAAAAGCCCAGCAGATTTACATCAGAATTCTATCAGACATTTAAAGAAGATCTACATCCAGTACTACTTAATTTATTTAAAAAGATAGAAATGGAGGGAGAACTTCCAAATTCCTTCTATGAAGCCAACATCACTCTAATATCAAATCCAGGTAAAGACACAACCAAAACAGAAAACTATAGACCCATATCCTTAATGAACATAGATCCAAAAATTCTCAACAAAATACTTGCAAACCACATACAGACACACATCAAAAAGATCATCCACCATGATCAAGTTGGCTTTATCCCAGAGA
>NW_008343079.1:2447945-2450946 GCF_000622305.1 Nannospalax galili
AGATCAAATTATCCCTTTTGCAGATGATATATTATATCTAAGAGACGCCAAAAATTCCACCAGAAAACTCCTAGAAATTATTAACACGTTCAGTAAAGTAGCAGGTTACAAAATTAACCTACAAAAGTCTGTAGGCTTTCTATATACCAATAACAAGCAATCAGAAAAAGAGCACAGGGAAACACTCCCCTTCACAATAGCTGCAAAGAAAATAAAATATCTCAGAATAAACCTGACAAAAGACATTAAAGAGCTCTACAATGAAAATATTAAATCTTTAAAGAAAGAGATTGAGGAAGTCATCAGAAAATGGAAGGACTTCCCATGCTCATGGAGTGAAAGAATTAATATCATGAAAATGACCATCCTACCAAAAGTCATTTATAGATTCAATGCAATGCCAATCAAAATTCCCATGACATTTTTCACCGAATTGGAAAAAAACTATCTTAAGATTCATATGGAAGCACAAAAGACCTCAGATAGCCAAAACAACACTCAGCACTAAGAGCAATGCCGGGGGAGTTTACTATACCAGATTTTAAGCTGTATTACAGAGCTATAGTCATAAAAACAGCATGTTACTGGCACAAAAGAACCCCATAGATCAATGGAAAAAAAATGAAGATACAAATATGAGTAAATGCAATTTCAGCCACCTAATATTTGACAAACGGGCCAGGAATATTCACTGGAAGAAAGACAGCAAATGGAGCAAATGGTGCTGGCAAAACTGGATCTGCACTTGTACAAGAATGAAACTAAACCCCTATCTTTCACCCGGCACAAAAGTCTATTCCAAATGGCTCAAAGACCTCAATGTAAAGTCTGAGACACTTGTACATCCATGTTTGTTGCTGCTCTTTTCACAATAGCTAAGCGATGGAAGCAACCTAGGTGTCCCTCATAAACTGGACATCAATTGCTCAGGAAACAAGGGCAAGAATTAACAAATTGGACCTAATTAAACTAAAAATCTTCTGTATATCAAAGGAGACAACCAAGGAAGCAAACTGAAAACCCACAAAATTGGAGAAAATGTTCACAAGTGACACATCTCACAGAGGTTTCGTAACCAGAATATATAATGAACTCAAAAAACAAAGAACCAGGACAAGAAGTAACCCAATTAAAAGATGGGCTAAGGAGCTGAGCAGAGTGTTCTCAAAAGAAGAAGTAAAGATGACTATGAAACATCTTAAAAGATGTTCAACATCACTAATAATTAGGGAAATGCAAATTAAAACCACTTTAAGAGCTTTGTACCTGCTCTGAGGACCACTGCTGAACACACATCCCTCTGCAAGTCTGTGGGTGGTAGCATCATACAGATAGTTGGAAACTGGCCACAGTACAATATTTACACAGTGGAAATAGGCAAATGTTAAAAATCAAGACCTGACTCACCCCTCCCAAAAGCTGGTTGCTAATGTTTATCAGCATACCACTGCTAATTACTAGTGATCATTCATTCTGAGCTCTTAATTCGTTCACACATTTACATGTTATGACTTCTTGATCAGAAATCAGTAAACATGAGTTTAATGAAATCTAAGAATACCATTTTGGGGGTATAATATTATTATTTGACCATGCATTATCAGAGTCTCTTGAAAAATACCAATTTAAGCATTATCAAAAACTGAGAAACAAGAAATATCATAAGTGTCCAAGTTGTCTACATAAGTGAAGTAACACAGACTCAGAAGAAAAAATCGACATATGTTCTTCCTCATATGTGGATCCTAGAACCTGACTCTGATAAATGAGCATGTAACCAGACATTACTACAGGAACCACGATAATGGAAAGGAAACAGGGAGGTAAAGGAAAAGAAAGAACCTGAAAGAGAAGAACAGTAGGAAACGGGCTTTAATAAGAGAGATATGGATAAAAATTGGGTTAGTTTAAGGGAGCGGGGAGGGAAGGCTATACAAGGAACCTAGCAGATAAAGGGAAAGAAGGAGATCCAGAGAGGTAATACAATAGGAAAAAGGTATTAGTAAGGGAGAAAGGGGGGAAATGGTGGCACCTTAAGTGGGAAACCATGATGGAGGGGTGAGACAATGCGAGAAATAAACAATGTCTAGCTAGTTTTGAAAACTAGAGGGAACCATATTACTCCTGACTGACAAATTATACATAGCAGATGAAGAAATATATGGTAAGGTTTATCTGAGAACAAGTGGTCTTTGCCCAAGATTTATCTCCATGACACACAGTAATTAAAAGTACCAGACTTGTGGAACTAACCCAGTAAGGACGGAAAGGAGGGCTTTAGGTGAATAAGGGAATGGTCCAGGCTTTTTCTGTGGAAGAGGTTGGGTTCTTGCCATAAATGGGTACTGCTTCTTTTAATACTTACATGGGCAATTTCAGTCTGGGTTGGGTGTTTATAAGACATACTTTGTGGCCTATAATATTTTGGTCAGAGGGACATAAAGGACAGTTTCTGCTGTCGACTAGTTCCAGGGGACTATGAGCATCTCTCAAAATGTCCTGTAATGGTCGTGGGTCACCTGTCCTCTTGATCAAAGAGGCCAAGGAGATCCAACCAGATGGACTTGAACCAGTGACCAGTCTACATAGATGAGGGTCAACACAGAGGAAACATTTCCTCCATGTTTCCAAGCAAAGCCAACCATGGTTGAGCAGGACCTTTGACTTATCTTCACATATGTGGAACTGGAAAAAGAAAGGAGCCAGGGGCTCTTCCCAAGCTAGTGTGTCCCCTGAGGAACAGATCTTCAAACGGCCTTAAGAGTCAAAATAAGTTGGTTTATCTGGACCAACTGTATGGCCTTAAACACCCAAAAGGAAAGTATAACCAAAGATAAAGGGGCCAATATAATTTCTTAAGAGTCTATATGCATAGCTAAAGGCTACATAAAAGCAACAATGCCAGACAGGCAATACCTTCTTTTGAGTTGTTGGCCAGGGTGGCCAAAGGGACTCCCAGATAGTAACCCAGCATAGAACTGGGAAAATTAACAGCAGACCC
>NW_008343079.1:2451148-2487139 GCF_000622305.1 Nannospalax galili
ATAACAGAGTATAAGGGCTGTAGTAGGGGGAGGGAGGCTATGGGAGGGTGCCACCTGGGAAGTGGGTGTATAGTTGCATAAGATAGTTTGTGATGTTCTGTGTGATATACACACAAAAAAATTAACAAATTTTAAAAAAGATGTTTTATATTTGAGGAGGAAGCATGGATATTTACATCATGTTAATTATTAGAGGTTATAAACATTACCTTTGATATCTATCCGATGACTTCATAGACATAGACAAGAGCCAAGAATCCCAGTGCAACCGATTATGACTAGTAATAATCAGATAACATACAGATTAGAGAGACAAGCGCCAACATCTCAGTGTTAGTAGCAAAAACAATGAGTCTGTCTGGAAGGAACAATATATTCTAAAATGAAATGGAGATCTTTTTTAAAGGTTAAAAACGCATTCCATTTTATGTCTTACAGGGCTTATACTGAGTTCAATATTGTATAACTGTATAATTCAACAGCGAACCTAAAAATTTATTGCCACTTTTGAAAGAGCTGTATCTTTGCTCTGGAAAGTATTATTGGGCATATTAAAGCTGTAATGATATGCTTCTTCTAAAAAAAATATTTAAAAAATATAGGAAACAGCGTATCTTGAGATGGAGATCTTTAAAGGGTAAAAACTCATTCAATTTTATAGATGCCAAGGAGCTCAGAAAGTAACTGACTGTGACTAGTAACAATCAGATATATAGCAATTAGAAACACATGTGCAAACATCTTAGTGTCGATTGCATTAAAAATGAATTTTTCTGCATGAAACTGTATGTTAATGATGAAATGGATATCTTTTTTAAAGGTTAAAACCTCGTTTAATTTTATGTCTTATAACGTTTATACTGAGTACAATATTGAATAACTGTATTAATTCAACTGTAAACCTAAAAATGTACAGCCAATTTTGTAAGAGATGCATCCTAGCTCAGAAAATTGTTATTGAATATGTCAATGCTGATGTAATGAAATGCTTCTTGTAAGTATGTGGTTATTAAATAAATAATTTAAAAAATGTAATGAAATGCTTCTTCTAATCATGTAGTTTAAAAAAATTTTAAAAATAAAATAAACTTTAAATATATATATATAAATAAAAAGTGTCTTGAAATAAAGGAATACTTGCTAAGTAATAAAAAAGAAAATGTGTTCCTATCACACTGCATAGAAATGGGACTGAATCTAAAGTTCCCAAGAAGGGAAATGCTTATCTGTGGCCTACCTAGATAAATATGAAGATTTACATTAAAATTAAAGATCTTCATAATAAAAACCAGTAATGATTTTGTACATGAATCAATATGCAGAAAATCCTGAGTAAAAGCAACAGCACACTAATACTCAGTACAAAAAGAAAGTTTCAAGTCTGTTTTTGGGAGCAAATTCAGGTTTCTTTTCAATTAATTCAATTTGTCTGAACTATGTTGACTGAGGAGTTATAATCAACTTATTTCACTTGAGTTGAAAATTTTGAAACCAGCATTTTTGTTGTTGTTGCTTGTTGTTGTTGTTGCTGTTTTTGAGACAGGGTCTCCCTGTTGCCCAAGCTGGCTGAAACTCACTGTGTAGACCAGGCTGTCCTCAATTGCACAGAGGTCCACCTGCCTCTGCCTCCTGAGTGCTGGGATTAAAGAGGTGTGTTACAATGCCTGGTTCAAAACCAGTATTTTTGTTCCATTTTTATATGTGTTCTTTAGAAAAACATGAATCAGTTTTGTTGAAATGAATATGAGTGTTAAAAGAAAATGACTTTTTAATAATCCATTACGAGGAAACTTTATAGTGTTTTTAAACTTGAGCACATGGGTCTCTGTAAGTAACTATAAATTTCATGAAATCTGAGTGCAAATGAGAAATTTGCAATGAAACTTTAGTGCTGAAGTTATACATGCTACAGTATAAAATATGTACCAGATTTTGATGACTTGGTACCAACAATCCTATAAATATCTCATTAACAATTTTACACTAAGTACATATGAAATAATACATGCATTATGGTTATATTGGGTTAAATGTATTAGTAAAACTAATTTATCTATGTTTATTTTCCTTAATGTATCTACTTAAAACAAACTGATATCTACATGCCACATTATTAGTTTATCAGACAGTACAGGACCATGCATTTCTCAGTCAGGGTTTGTGTTTAAATAATTACTATATATACTTCTATGTACTAGATATTGTACTAAGAGCTTTACACACAAATTTAACCTCAAAACAACTCATACAACTTCAAGGCAACACATTTGACATCATAATAACAATAGGTAATCCCAAACTAACACATTTAACCTTAAACCAATGAAGTAAATTTGCTGGTTAGAAAGCTATATGGGCTGGATGTGATGCTGTAATACCTATAGTCTCAGCACATAGGAGCCTGAAGCAGGAAGGTCTTTAGTTCAAGGCCAGCCTAGGCCACAGAGCAAGACCCTGTCTCAACGCAGATAAAGAAGCATGGCCCCTCCATTCCAAACCAATATTAAGCCGTTTTAAGCAGCTAGTTGTATAACTAGATTTCTAGTTCAGGATCCAGGATTCCCACACTTGTTCCCTTAAATCACAACTATGATCGAAAGATTGATAGGATGCCTAATCTTAGCACTTCCATGCAGAAATTTCCTCTCTACATTTCAGGAAATTTGGTTTCCAGGTCCCAAACTTCAAGCAATGTTTCGGGGCAGGGACGGGGCAGGTGCATTGGAGATGCCTGGCTTGCTCCTGCAACTTCCGTTAGAAACCTCTGCTCTTGAGGTTTCTGCTACTAACAATGACCCATTCCTTCAAATGCAATAAATACCAATATGTTCATATGGGTGGTACATATCCTCTACTGAACAAGTTTTGGAAAAAAGCCCTTATTTGGCAATTTCTGTAGATGATTCTGGAAGGTACTGTTATAAGTGTGCTAGGAGATATGCTGCTACAGCATTTGAATACTGTCACTGATATTCACTGCTGATTTCCAGTATTTAAATATTTCCTACTAAGCTTTAGTTTTTAAAACTAATACTATCAAAGTGTGAATATTTTATAAACATGACCACAGTTCACCAATCATATGAGAGATGTCCATAATAATGTGTCATGAGCATGAAGGATGTTGGAATTTTAAAAATAACTTATAATTTTGGTCATTCTTGAGGATGCCTAGAAATTCTCCTTTTTTATTTGACTGTCACACATCTGCCTTTATTGTAAGCAGCAGGTGGGACACCTGTATCAATGGTAAAAAAATTAATTTACAAAAGCAGGGGCTTGGTGAAACTGCCTGTGGGTACCCTTGGAGACTCATACGTAGATGCCAACCCAGAGCAGAAGGAAGAGGACTCCGAAGCCCATGAAGAGGGAGGCCACCAAGGAGATGAGGAGCTCCTTGTAGATGTCACATGTGTACTGGTGGTGGTGGCCTTGTAAATGAAGAACCAGGCGGTGAAGAACATACTGATGGCCAGAAGTACCATGGTCAGGTGGGGGAAGGCAGCCAGGTTGACTGGGCTGGTGTATCTACTCATGGCCTTGAGCTCCGTTTTGCCTCACACAAGATAGAAATTCTTCTTTTTAAAAAATATTTTATTTTATGTGTATTTTATGAGTGTATTTAAATATTTTATGAGTGTATTGCCTGCATGTATGTAAGTGCACCCATGTTGTACAATGTCCAAAGAGGTCAGAAGAGGGAATCAGATTCCCCTGGAACTGGAGTTACAGATGGTTGTTAGCTGCCATGTGGATGCTGGAAACTAAACTCAGGTCTTCTGCAAGAGCGGCCAATGCTCTTGACCTCTGAGTCATCTCTCCAGCCCCAGAAATTCTTATTCTGTATTCCCAAATTTCAGATAATCTCTGCCAGGAATTTGGAGATCGTCCTCAGCATTTAGGCCTTTAAGAGTATTCATTAAGCGAGGTATGGAAGCACATGTCTGTAATCCTGGGACTTGGAAAGATCCCCTGGAAAAGAGGATAAGAAATTCAAGGTCATATGGCCTGCCCCCACGGAGTCTAGAACACCATTCTGTACCTGGAAGGACACTTAGAGTCCAAGAAGCCCTTTGTGGATTACCTGTCCACTTGCAGCAGCCTCAAGAGCTCTCCATTCTCTAATAGCTCCACACTCACTTTTGCAAGATTGTGTGTGTGTGTGTGTGTGTGTGTGTGTGTGTGTGTGTGTGTGTGTGCATGCAGGCTCCTCTTTGGATACTTGCTTGCTCGTGTCTCTTGTGAACCATTTAAAAGGAATATGGTTGGCTCTGCTAAGCACTGTCTGGTTTGGCATAATCTTTGGGGCTAAGCTATCTCATAGAGTAGAGGTTTAACCTACAGATGGGCTGTCCTTGGGTGAAGTGCCTACCACAACCCTCTCAGCAATGATCTTGGAAGGTGTGGTCATATGACAGGATGTTGCTAGCCTCTGCTAATGTCATAGGCTGATACTCCCTCTTGGGACTGTAAGATGACAGCCACTGTGTTCCCCAAGGGTATCTCTGGCTCTGGCACTTAAGGAGAATAACCATTCCCAAGCCATCCTCCACCTTCTAATAACATTTAATCGATTGCCCACTGGTGCCAGACTCACAGCTGGCTGGCTTACATTGCCTCACATAATTCTCTTAACTCCCCTCCAAGTTACATATGGCCTCTTCTAGAAACGGAATTTGAAATGCAATAAGTTAAGGGCACCTAGATAATGAGTAGAAGACCCAGGGTTAGAACAAGTATCTATGTGACTCTAAACCTACCTTCTTTCTATTCTGTTATGTTCATTTCTTCTTGAAAAATATTTACAGTCAAATTTTCTCTTAGATCCTGTTTCCCAAAGAACAGTTATTTATTTAAGAAAAAGGCAGCCACAGTGGGTTCCTGATAGCAAATATCTGCATTTATTCCGTTCTTCAGGCAGAAGAGTAAAGTGCTCTTAGACCAGCCCTTCCATCCAGGCAGCAGCTGGTCCAGCATCCAGAGTCAGGTACAGTTGCAGCCGTGTTCCTCTACAGGCCCAGTCAGGATAGCAGAAGCACAGCCTGGAAATAAATTCAAACAGACCCATTATTCTCTGTGTGTAGTTTAAACCATATCAAAAAATTGCCTATAAATAAAATTGGATAGCAGTCTCGGCAAACCAGTGCAAGTAATTATATCAACTTGATGACAGTAATTATTTTTCATAAAACTCAGTTGCTTCCTGTCTCCAATAAATCTACTCTATGATAATTCTGTAATATGTATTCATTGTACATAAAGCTGGGAGTCACTGTCAAGTGTGCTATGAATGTGCACTAGGTTTCATACCTTTTCCAAAGACCTTGAATTGTCTGTGGTTCCTGCAGTTCCTTGGCAAACAGCAGGCCTCAAAGATGTCAGCCTGTAGGGCCTGGGCATTGTGGTATGGCCTAGTGTCAACCTTCTTGCTAAGAGATGAGTAGTGTCAGAGAAGACACCCTAATAAGCTAGTGGGGCAGAGTAAAATGGAGACCATGAGGGGAGTGAGACCAATGAAGCTCTCTGCTTTGACTGCCTCTCCAAGCCAGGTTCTCTGCTCAAGGGCAGTCACTAGGAGACCACACAGATCTTTAAGGAAAGCAGGGTCTGTGTCGGTGCCTACGTGCATGCCCCACCTTGCCCATCAACTGGTGGCGTGGCCTCTCTGAGTCTCATCATTTCTTTGGACTTCTGGTATCTTGCCTGTAAAGATTAAACCTTTTATCCTTCTTAAAATTAATGATTTTGTTTTTAGATCAATTTTAAGTTTATAGCAAAACCAAGCTGAAGGTAGAGAGATTTCCCTCATACCCCTAGTCCTCACATGTGCATAGCTCCTTCATTATCATCCCCCACCAGACTGGTGTATTTGTTGGAAATGATGACCCTACACTGACATATAATTATCACCCAGAGTTCATCAGGTTCATTCTTGGCCCTGTATATTTTATGCACAAGTTTGTAATGATATGTATCTAGGCTGCAATATCAGATCGTGTTTTCACTGGTTCTCAAATCCTATTGCTCTACCTTTTCATCTGTCATATTTTGTGTTGCTATCACAAAATGCCTGAGACTGAATATAAAGAACAGAAATTGATTTCTCGGACTGGGGAGATGGCTCAGTGGTAAGACCACTAGCTGCTCAAGCATAAGGACCTGAATTCAAATCCCCAGAACCCATGTAAAAAGCTGGGGATAGTCCTACATGTGCTTGTAACCCTGGTGCTGGAGTTGGGGCAGAGACAGATCACTGGGCCTTGCTGGTTGCCAGCCTAGCTCTAGGCTCAGTAAGAAATCTGACTCCAGGAAATAAGACTGAGTGATGGAGCAGAACACCCAACATCCTCTTCTATCTTCTGAGTGTTCAAGACATGTGTTACTCCCCCCCCAAACACATATACACATGTGCAATACACACAAATTGATTTCTCACAGTTATGGAGGCTTTGGAGCCCAAGGTTAAAGTGCTGGCAGGTGCAGTTGCCTGGAAAGGGTGTCTCCCTCCTTCCAAAATGATGGCTTGTTACTGTCAGTCTCTGGAGAAGAGGAACACCATGTCATCTTGCGGCAGAGGGTAGAAGGGTGAGACAGGTCAAACCCCGAGTGAAACCTTTATACAAGAAGCTTAGTTCTATCCACAAAGAAAGAGTTATCACAGACCTAGTCACCTCTTAAAGGCCGTGTCTTAATTCCATCATATTATCTATAAAGATTCAACATCTGTATTTTGGAGGTAACATATTCAAACCATAACATTACCTCTCTCCAAATTAATTAATTTGTTTTAACAAATCTCCCTCAAGTACCTATTCTGTACCAGATACTGTGTTTAGTGTCACAAAATGGTACCCAAGACAGTCCTCAACTTCTTGATGCTTGTTATGCTGTGGGGAATACAAACTGACATTGAACAGGTAATTACAGAAGTGCTAATCACTGTAACGGGGAAATAGAGGGTGCAATGGGCATACTGACCAACGAACTTAAATCAGTTTGTTGGAGAGGTAGTGGCGCCTAAGTGAGGGAAGGCATCCAGGAGTTAGTGACACTAAACTGATACCTAAAGAAGAAGGAGGCTCTGGTAGAGAAAGGTGCCAATGGCTTGTATCACATTCCTGGACTGTAGAGATTCTGCCTTAATCTCCTCCATACACTCTGGATGGAGCTAGTGGACCCTGGACAAGTGTTGGCTAAATAGATGATGGCCCTTGACCTTTTCATACTCCACTAATCACAGGCCTTGATGTAGGGGCCAATCACAAGCCTTACCTAAGGATCAATCACAAGTCCCTCAGTGCTCTAATCACAGCTTCTGCTGAGTGCTGAGGAGGTGCTCTCCTTCCTATCTTGGGGGAGAATAGCTGCAGAATCATCTAAAGTTCACAGAGGCTTGTCCTGGCTACATTGTTGCCCTCCTCTTCTGGCACAGGGTGTCTGAAGTGGTCATGACTGGGGCAAGGCCTCTTGGAGCAGGAGTCATGGCTTCAGTTGCAGTGACTGGAATGTTCTCAGTGATCATAAAATGCTCCAAACATCAGGTTGCCTTGAGGACAGTGGGGCCAGTTCCCAGAGGGATGCTCAGTTAATAGATCTCTGTTCCAGGTTGCTAAAGGAAGGGAAGGGTCTGAGTGAATGTCATATGTGGTTTTACTCATTAACAGAATAAAATTTTTTGAATGTTTTTAATTGAGAATGAAATCTCAACACAAAATTAACATTTTTCAGCAGTATTTAACAGTGCTTAACAGTGCCTAACCCCTGCCCCAGTGCACTAAGGAGGGTCTCTCTGATCACTCTCACCCATCTCAACTTGTGAACTTGAGTTCACACTATCTGCTGTATCAGAGGGCCTCTACTCTCATGTTAAGGTCATTGTTTCAAAGTTCCCTTGGTTTTTGGTTTTATCTCTAAAGACAGTCAAGGATACAGTTTTGCTTCCTCCCAGCCAAGAGAGCAGAGCATTATTTGAAGCAGGATTCAAGGAGAGTCCATTTTCCCCCCACACAACCTACTAGACAGACCACGACTGTGTCATCCTCTCATTGCACTGTGACCCTTTCTACACTTGGTAGATTGCAGTATCCTGCCTAATCAAGGCAAACATGCACTCAGTGGTGTCCCTCAACAACCCCCCGCTGTTCTTCATTGAATCGCCCTAATTATTACAGGGTCATTAGGCTTAGAAACTAGAGCAAAACAATATCAACAACAGCAAAATAATTAAAGGCGGCAATTCGATAACTGTGTTTGAAGTCCTAGATTAACAGAACATATTGAAGTTGTGCATGAGACAAGAGTCCAAGTTCAAATAAAAGGCATGTAAGGGGGTTGTGCAGATAAACAACTTCTAAGACAGGAAGCACTGAAATATTCGGTTTGATTTACGGTCTTTGATGTGTTAAGATGGCAGAGAACACAGGTTGCTGAACTGCTCTGCTAAAATGGAAAAATCTACTACTTGAGGCTGGACCATGGCTCTTAGCTGGATTTTTCATTCTTTCTTTTTAAAAAACTATTTTATTTTATTAGTGTGTCTGTAAGTGCACCCATGTCGTGCAATGCCCACAGAGGTCAGAAGAGGGCTTCAGATCCCCTGGAACTGGAGTTATGGATGGTTATTAGCCACCATGTGGGTGCTGGGAACCGAACCTGGGTCCTGCAAGAGTAGCCAGTGCTCTTAAACACTGAGCCACCTCTCCAGCCCCTGGACTTTTCAAGACAAGGTAAGAATTAGAATTAGTGCAAAGTATAAACTTTAATGAAACAATAGCAAAGCTATTCCACCCAGGACTGGAAGATTAATTGTATCCAAGACCTTTCCCTCAGGGACTCAATGGTCAACTCAGATGAATCTCATGTCCACCCACCCGCTAGCCACTGGCTAGGAGAATACGCTACTGAGCTCCACCCCCTAAGTTACATGGGAAAAGCATGCATGCTGCTAAAGCTGGAATATGGCCATCTCCAAGATCTCCACTCTGTCTAAGGATCTAAGGATCTATGAGGGTGGAAAGGAAGGTACAGATGGGAAGCTGAGAGGGGCGAAGAGGACATAGGGAGGAGCAGCCATGATTGTTATCAAACAGCACAGCAAGGGAATGCAATGCCCAAATATTCAGACCGCTGTAACCCAGTCCCCTCTTGAACTGCTCTCCATACTGTTCTAAGAAGGGCAAACTCAAAACTTCTTTCCTTCCTAAGTAAAGCGTCTGTTTAATTTAATCCACAGGGTCTCCTTTAACAGCTGTTCTTGGCCTTAGTTTTGTGGGATTTGGTCCACACCGGGACCTTTGTGGCCTTCACAAACACCCATTTTGTCTGCACACTTCAGACAGTTCCTTTCACCACAGTCAGTGTATAGTCTACTCCACCTTCTCAGATCTTCTCCAGCCCACTAGGTCTTCCTAAGGACACAGGGGAGTAGATGTCACAAAGAAAGGTCCTCTACTCTGTGGTTTTCCTAGTCATGTTTTAAATGCTTAAACCTAGTACATTTATCTATCTATCCATCTATCTATCATCTATCAATCCTATCTATTATCTATCACCTATCTATCCACCTATCTATGCCGTGTGTGTGTGTGTGTGTGTGCACACATACATGCCACGGTGTGAATACAATGGTCCAAATGTGGAGGTCAGAGGATAACTTGCTGGAATCGGTTCTTTCTTTCCACCATGTAGGTTCCTGTGATTGAACTCAGGTCATCAAGCTTGGTGGCAAGTGTCTTTATGCACTGAGCCAACTTGATGGCCCCCTAAATGTGTCTTTTTCATGACCTTTTTGAAATAGGGTCTCCTTGTAACCCTAGCTGGCCTGGAACTCACTGTGTAGACCAGGCTGGTCTTGAATTCAGAGAGATCTGCCTGCCTCTGCCTCCTGAGTCCTGGGCTCAATGCATCTTTTAAAGGACAAACATTTGTGATATTAAAGGCGTCCAGAGTAGTTTTTTCTCTTATGTTTTCTTGGCTCTAATAAATATTTCCTACTCCAAGTCTGTGAATATTCTACCTATTTCTCCTTCTATAAATAGTGTATTGAAAAGGTTACATGTGGTTTTATGATTCATATCTTGTTAATCATTCTGTATATTATGATATAAAGGCTAATGCCTCCTTTTTTCCAGAGATAGCCATCTGATTGAATGCTATTTGTTGAAAAGAGGCTTTTCCCCTTGAACTGCCTCATTGCTCTATAGAATATCAATCAAGCACGCACATGTCGTTTCACTTCTGAATTCTCTATTCTTCTCCATTGATTTCTGTGTCTGTGTTTTTGCCGGTGTAGAAGCCGTCATTACTGTGGTTTCACAATTTGTTTTAGAGTCAGATAAAAGCCCTCCAATTTTATTCTTAAAAAACTGCTTTTTTAAAAGGTGTTTTGTATTTCCAAATAAATTTTAGACTCAGCTTGCCAATTTTTAATTTTGTAAATACTGCTTGATTTTTTTGGTCACTATTGTAGTATGTAGGATAATACTACAATATTGGAGATAATTTTAGTATTAGCAATATTAAGCTTTCCAATTCTTGGCCATGATATATCTATTTATTTAGATTTTCTATAATTTCTTTCATTAATTTTTAATTTTTAGTATATAAGTCTTGGACATGTTTGTTAGATAAATATTTCAGTGACAGATTCAGAGACATCATCATAAATATAATAGTTTTCTAATTTCATTTCCCAAGTATTTGCTGGTATCATGTAAAATGTAATTAATTTTTGTATATTGGCTTTCTATCTTGAAACTTGGCTAAATTCATTCATTCGTTATTATAACCATTTGGCAGACTCCCTAAGGCTTTCTACATAAACAATCATATCATTAGCAAGCAGGGGTAGTCGCACACCTTCCCTTCCCATTATAATGCACTTGCTTGCTTTCCTTGCTGTATTGCAGGAGTTAGGGCCTCAAGGCCGGCTTGAATGAAGGTGGTGAGAATGGGAATCCTTGCTTTGTCCTGTGTGTCTCTTCTAGACACCATACGTGTGATCGGGGCTTGCTCTTCTCTGAACACTCATTCCTCCAGCAAGGCTACATCTCTTAAAGACTCAGTGAGCTCCTAAGCAGCACTACTAACTGGGTACCAGGTGTTCAAATGTTTGAGCCTTTGGGGGACATTTCTCATTCAAGCCACCATACACAGTACACATCCTTCCAGGAAAAAGCCAAAAGTACAACATGATATTTTATAAGTAACCTCCAAAGACTGTTCTATTTTGTTACTATTAATCTCTTAATGTGCTTGATTTCATAAATTACCCTTATTTATAGGTCTGTGTACATTGGAAAAATTCTTTTAAATTCTTTTATTATCCTTCATTGATCATTGATCATGGAGTGTGAGTGAGAGCTGGCTTTTATTTCTGATCATTGGTAATTCTTTCATTTTCTTTTTCTCCTTTTTACTGGTTAATCTGTCTAGATTCATCAATTTTATTGATCTTTACAAAAACTTTTGATTTTGTTTATTTTCTTCATTACTTTCATTTTCACTAATTTCTCTTCTAATTTCTGTTATTTCCTTCTGCTTAATTTAGGCTTGTTCCATTTTTACTAGTTTCCTGAGATGCAAGCTTAGGTAACAGATTTTAGAATTCTCTCTTTTTCTTATCTATGTATTCAATATTGTAAATTTCCCTAAAAACACTGCTTTCTCTGAATCTCATAAATTTCAGTGAATTATATTTTCAGTTTTGCTTAATTAACAATATTTTAAATTTTCTCTTGAGACTTTCTCATTCATGTGTTATTTGAAAGCATATTATTTAATCTCCCAATACATGGAGGGGGGGCTCGCCAGCTACTTTTATGTTATTGGTTTCCAGTTTAATTTCATTGTGGTCTAAGAATATGTCACATGGTTTCTATTTTCTTTTAAAGTTAAGGTGCAATTTCTGGAGCAAGACATGGTGTTCTTTTGTGAATCTTACAGGCAAACTTGAGAAGAATGTGTACTGTGCAGTTTGGGAGATGTTTCAGAAATGTCAGTAAGATCACGTTGATTAATGGTGCCATTCAGGACAAATATATTTCTTCACTGATTTTTCTGCCTGTTTCATCTACCAAGTCTTGGGAGAGATGTGTTGAAGTCCTCAAGTATAATAGTGGATTATGTCAATTTCTCCTTGAGTTATATCAGTCTCTGGATCGTGGATTTTGATTTCTATTGTTAAAAGCATACATATTTACAATTGCTAGATCTTCTTGGAGAATTAATCCCTTTGTAATGTTCTTTTTCATCCCTGATAATTCCTTATACCCTGAAGAGCACACTATTGTATGTGTGTGATATATAAGTTGAGATGTGGGTGTTTATGGAGGGTGTCAGTACAAGTGTGTGTGTGTGTGTGTGTGTGTGTGTGTGTGTACACATGTGTACATGTGGAAGCCAGAGGTCAACCTGGAGTGCTGTTCCTCAGGAGTCACTTTTTTTTTTTTTTTAGAAAGTTTCTGTCACTGGGACCTGGAGCTCATTCATGAAGCTGAGACTGTTTCTGCCTCCCCAGCAATGGATTAAAAGTGCACACCGCCACATCTAGCTTTTTACTCGGGTACTAGGGATTGAACTCCAGCCTCATGTTTGCATAGCAAATGCTTCATCTCCCCTGAAGTGAACTTTACTTGAAATTAATATAGCTATTCTAGTCTCCATTGATTAATGTCTGCATGCACATCTTTCTCCATCTTTTTGCTTTTACTGTATCTGAGTCTTAATTTTAAAGAATTTTTTTCTAGACAATATAGTTGAATCTTTTTTTTAAAAGTCAGTCTGACCTGCCACCTTTTAAGTGGTGTTTTTAGACTGTTCGCATTTAAAATGATCATTGACGCCATTGAATTAACAACTACAGGATTTGTAAGGATTTTCTCCTTGTTGCATGTGTTCTTTGTACATTTCCCTTATTTTTTTTCTGGTTACAATGAACCTTTTGTGTTATTTCATTTTATATCTTGAAATATCAGCTGTATTAAAATTTTTAGTGGTTGCTCTTGCATTTGCAATGTGCACACTAAGCTAACATAAGAATATCTTCAAGATAGCACTACTTCACGGAACTCTGATTCTGGTACCTTATCCCAGAGTATCCCCTACGTGCCTCATCCCGATGGCATGGCTGTTATTCTTTCATATGTTATAATTGCCCAATACATTTTTACTATTACTACTTTAAATAAACTGTTAACTTTTATGCCAATTAAGAATAAGAAAAAGCAAAACAAAGGATTTTTGTCATAAAATAATTTTAAAAATCACTGATCAGGAAAAATGAAATATACTGTAGGGCAAGCTTAGCACCTAAGAAAACAGTCTTCAAAATCTGGGTTAAGACCACAGGCTCTGGGGCTGCCTAGTTGGGTTGGATTCCTAACTCTGCCACAATCTGTCACTTTGAACAGTGTAACCTCTTTCAGCTTCAATGTCCTCAACAAGAGACTAATAGTAATACTAGTTTTCAGTAAGCGTATAATCCATGCCTGCTGTTTAGAACAAACCTATGAAATACCTATGTACTGTTATGGGTATAGCTTAAGGACACATTAATAATTTCTTATCTAAGATCTATAGTCAAGACTTTATGACCTTAAAGCCACATCCTTTTCTTCCAGTGTAGTTTTGTCTGTCATAATACAGTGTTTTGCCTTATTCCTAACCTAGTTTGTCAATGTTCATTGTAACAGGAGCACACCAACAATCTGAGGAGGCAGGGGATGAAAACTCTGAACAGAAAAGTCAAATTGAATACATTGCTGCTTTGGATTTTTCATAAAGACGTCTTAAAAATTCTCACTGTTCCTTCTAACTAAAACAAAAGTATGCATATACTTGCATTGATTTCCCTAGGAATCAAGAATCTAATGAGAGATCTACCCTAGAGAGTTATAGTTTGCTGGAAAGCAAAGGATTTTGTTTTACCTTCATTGATTTCTTCTCTAGCATTTCTCCTTTCTTTATGCAGATCTGAGTTATTGACTTACATCGTTTCTTCTCCCCAAAGAACTACTTCTTGGAGGTAGGTTATTGATGATAAATTTCCTTAGTTTTTGTTTGTGTGAGCAATTGCAATATCCTCCAGTGAAGGATAATTTCACTGCTGACGATTTCTAAGCTGGTGGGATTTTTCTCTCAACATCAGATAATTCAACTATCTTTCTCATCCATAATTTCTAAGAAGTCCACTAAAATTCCTATCTTTTTTCCTCTATAGGTACTCCCCATATCTCTTCATGTCTCTGTCTTTGGTTCCTTAAAGAATGTGGTAAGTGCAGTGGTTTTACTGTTTGTCCCATTTGGTATTCTCCGTGCTCCCTGGGTATGTGATTTAGTGGCCATCATTAATTTGGGAAAGTCCTTTGACATTACTACTTCAGATATTTTTTTTCCAACTCTGTTCTATCTTTTTCCTTTTGGTATTCTAACTACACACATGTTATATCTTTTGTGATTATCCCCAAGTTCTTAGATTTTCCGTTTAATGTTTTTCTCTTTGTATTTTTGCTCAAGAAATTGATCTATCTTCAAGCTCATTAATTCTTTCCCCAGTCATAGTCAGTGTTCTGATAAGCCCATCAGAGGCATTCTTCATTTACGTTAGTGTTTTGATTTATAATATTTCCTTTGGTTTGTGTCTCAGTGGTTCCACCTCTTAGCTCATAGAGCTGGAGATTTCCCAAAACAAGCAGACCACGCCCTTCCTCCAGCCCACTGCCCTACCTCTGGGAAGGAGCTGGCAAGCTCAGAGAGGTCAAGGAGCTCAAAAGCAACCCTGACTCCTTTCTTTGAAGATTTGCATTATTGGAAGTTCTCTGATGGGCTGAGGTGATTGGGTCTGAGGCCAGCTGGCAGGAAAGAACTTAAGCAGATCCTTCTCCCGCCTGAAAGCGCCCTGCAGGCCAGGAGAAGCTATGGCATTGGAAAATCAAAGGAACCTGTCCTGTCCTCAGTGTGTCTCCAACCTTCATTGGTTAATTTGGAAGCGGGGGGAGGGGTGCTAGACATGACAGTCTTCTCGACCTGTCCCTGGTAGTTTCCTTCCTTCCCTCTTTTAGCTGGCACCAAGCCCCTTCAGGCTAGGAGAGCTCAAGGATTCTTGGACAAAACTGGTGGGAAGTCCTGAGAGAAACAAGACTTCCTGTGAACTTGGCTGTGGGGGTGGTGTTAGTGATTACTCTGACATTACAAACAGATGTAGTTATATTTGCCTTCCAAGCCGCTAAGGCAACTTTTTGTGCAGCACAGGGGTCAAAGACAATTTCAAAGTCAAACAAATACTATTCTGCATCTGCAATTCATATACTCAAACTTGCTCAGTGCAAGGACAGATGTCCCCTTTCTCCCTCCAACCCAGTTTCTCCACAGTTTTTCTTCAAGGTGGAGGAATAAAAGTGCTGAGCTTAAGCTACTGAAAGACAGAGGTGAGTTTTGAGATCTTTGAGCTTGCCCTAGAAACTTGGCTTCTCCCTTCTCAGCTCCTCTCCCTTCCACCGTTCCCTCTCAATGGGTGATAGTAGTGTCAAATACTACACAAAAGACTATTTCTAAATAAAAAAATTTCTTGTCTCAAATAAGGTTTCTCTTTTTAAACTGATTCAAGAAGAGAAATATGCATTTCCCCGACTTGGTTAAGTTTTGCATCAGGTCTCTGTGCCAGGATACCTGTTTTAAGTGAAATCACACACTTAAAGTCCATTCGGATAGGCCTATTTCATCCGGGACAGACAGTACTGTTACACAAGGAGTTTGAGGAGGTTTGTTCGTTTTCCTTCCAATTCCTAAATAATGAAGTTTCTGGAGTCCAAGGATGTGAATTGTGCCCTCAGTTTCATTATTTTAGTTGTTTAATTTGAACATCATTTTTAGAACATGAATGTTTCATAGCTATTTCAACAAAGAAGAGAAATGATCCAACAGTTCATCTCAGATGATGCAAAAGTGTGGAATTTTAGTTATGGGCAAGTGAAGGGCAGAGGTTCAAATGCTTGCTTTGATTGCAAATGCAGTATCTCCATTATACTGAGGGTTTGGTGTTGACCATGGGAAGAGAACCAATTAAAAGTAAAATATTTGAGAAAAAAAGAAAAATGACAGTAGAATGAGGTGTGGCAGGGACAGCCAGCCTCAGGGCCTGGGCATATGAGCGCCCTGGAGACTAATTGTATCCAATGGGCCACATGAAGAACTTTATCACACAATATGAATATTTACCCGACCACAGGTGCTTCTATTTTGGTCTCAAAATTCTGAACTCAGGAGTTGGCCAAGTAAGAGGAATAATAATAATAATAATAATAATAATAATAATAATACAATAAGAGCGCCCATGCACACCAGTGTGGTGGAGCCATATGTCCAGTGGCATCCATGGTCAGTCAGGCCATCGTCATTACCCAGTGGCTGTCAAGACCTGGCTGCAGTCCTCATCAACATTAGGAATCTGAGAAGTCTACAGATTCCAGAAAATAAACTAGAGGATACTGTTGTAAAGCTGTCATGCGGTGCTATGAAACCTCCTGTCACTCAAAGAATCTTGGATTGGAGGCCCCTGAGCTATTTTCTGCCTACTTTGAGGACCTAACTTCTGCTTTTAACCCTGAGGGGAATCAGCCTGTTGGAGACCACCTTAGTCCACAGTGGGGTCATCATGCTGAGTGAGGACTGGCAATAGCCAAAGTGTAACCTGCGGGTCCTCGGGGCTGCAAACAACTTTGATGAGGAAAACCAAGCATTTCTGACCACTGAGAAAAAGAGAAATCCCTACTTGACATTCCTAAGCAGTGTGTAAAAGAAACAGAAATTAGAAGTAAAAATCCCATTCCAAGAAATCTGGGCGTATTCTGACCCAAAACCATGCACAAAGGAAAGGGAGTGGGCCCTCACTTTGGCACACCTGGGTGTAAGAATAATAGAACACTGACACTGGAGTGAGATATGATTTCTCTGGCACACTGCTCAGATGTATTATGTAAGATGGATGGGGTTTTTCCTTTGCAAATAGAAGACACAAGTCAGGGGTGTGAGGGTGGGGAGGTGTAGGAGATGGGGGAGGAGGTCTGAATATAATCAAAATTCACTGTATGAAATTCTTGAATCAATAAATCTTCTCTTTAAAAAAAAGGGTTAAATGTTCTAGAACTTTATCCAATTGTGTTGGAGCCAAATGGCTCAAAGGATGCCAGAGCTGGTCCCGTCGTCTGGCAAACATCATGCTTTCTGTTTAAGACCAGACCCTATTCTTAGAAATAGTCATCAGCACCCTGCTTGATTCTTTCATAGCCGGCTTGGTGGCGTCACTCTAGGAAAATACCTCAATGCCAGTCTATTTGCTAACAACACAGCCTACCTTTGAACAGCCTAGCTCACTGGACAGCACCTACAGACAGAAGCCCACCATCAACGCCCCTTTGTGGTAGAGAAGAGCACCAAGAATTTATTGTATCAAAATCAGAAAGACTCTCTAGTGTGAACAGGACTAATTTGCAGATCACCTTGGATAATGTGACAAAATGGTTCCACTAAAATACTGCATTTTACATTCTCCAAATAACTGAACTTCCTATCTGGCATTCTTCTTGGAGCTACAGAGGAAGTTTGACTCAGTTGAGTTCTGCATGAAGTCCTCAGGCACAGGCCAAATGCAAGGTGGATTGGTGCAGTGTCCTCTGGTTAGGGTAGTTCCAGCTTCTCCACAGCTGGGGTCACAGGGCAAGGGCAGAGAGGAAAAGAGTGGGAAAGTTGAAAGAGGACTAATTGAATGCCAAAGTCATTGTTCTGGTCTAGCCACTCCTTCCTGGAAAGAGACTGCTTTTCCTGTGCCTAGCCTCCCAGCACCGATTTCCAGGATGTTGCTGGCTCCCTGGGGCTCTTTGGGACCTGCTTATTTACCAGACTTGAAGGCCCAGGGACAGACCGGGACAGAGGGGAAATTACTCATGTGGGGCACAAAGAGAAACCAAAGGTAAAGCAAAAGCTTTTAACATGCTGCTCACATGAACTTTCCAGTGCAAGTTATAATCAATTAAACAGATGTGACATTTTTATTGCCTGCTACAACTTTAAAGTGTATTTCACGGAGTTCCTATTTTGTCTTTCCAAAAAGAGTGTCATTTGGAGAAGGCCCAAATGCCAAAGTAAAGGACACAGACACGTTTATAACTTCTAGAAAATTTCATTTAAACGTTTGCAAGCACATCTCTAACTATTCCAAAATGTACTCAGGAGTAAAGTCATCTGGCAGTGAGAGGATCTGCCAGGGATGTCTCACAGTCTCTTCCCACACAGCTTCAGATTGGTCAGGTTGGGTTTCAATGTGCTTTCCTATCATGTAGCACATGGGTGGTGATCTGAGAAGCAGAGTCCTCAAAAAGGCATGTGAGGATAGCACTGGGCACATGACCTTGGGCAGAGTGTGGGGGTGCTGAATGCATGGCCCTCCATGGTGGACACAATAAAACTGGAAATGAGCAGGGTCTCAGAGCAAGAAAGGGAAATACATTAATCTCTGAAGAACTGCCCTCCAGACAAAGGGGTAGATTCACACTGAACAGCCCCAGGAGACCCAGGGAGGAGTAAAAGGGGAACAGGGTTTCTCTAGAAAAGGAAGTGCATTTACCAACTTTCCTGAGGAGGCTGTGAAATTCCTGACCTTGGCATATCTCTAGCACACTGGATGACTGTTGCTGGGAAGGCTGCGGAAAGGATTCCACTGTATAGCAGAAGTAAACTAGATCTACAGTAAGCATTTGCTCAGAGAAAGACAAGGCAATAAAAGGCTAGTTCCCCAAGGAAGGAGGCTTTCTGGTATCAACACTGGAGTTCCCGGCAAAGGCCCATTCTGACAAGGTCACCGTGGTACACTGGCACTTCCTGAGGGTAGAGTGTGAACTCATTCCTCTTGCACTCTTCCTAGTGCTCACAAAGTTTAACATGAGTGAACAAAAGCACACGAGAGTACTAAACACTTATTTGCTTTATAGAGAAGATGATGGGGATTCTACACACCCTGAGCTCAGGGGTAATGGTGGAGCAGAAGGGAAATAGATTTTGCTCCTTAAAAGGGTGCACATTTACCAGGGCACCTCTGGAGGCTGTGAAACTCCTGAGCTTGGCATATCTCTGGCATACTGTGGGTGGCTATTGCTAAGCAAGCTGTGACTTTCATTTTCCAAAAAGAGTGTCATCTGGAGAATGCCCCAAATAGTAAAGCACCTTCATGTCTTCTAGAAAATTTCATTTGGCCTTTTGCAAGCCCTGTTTCTGAGGATGCCCAAATGTGTACAAAACCATAAGAAAAACTGAGTGGGAGGGGGCAGGGTAACTATGTCAGGGCCAGACTATAAAAACCTGTAAATACTAGATTGGAAAATGTTCCTTTAGCATGACAAAAAGCATAGGAAATGACCAGCTTGGCTTCTTAATCTTGGGAGAAGCCCTGTCAGATATCTTCAAGTATCCCAAACCTCCCTCCCTCATACTCTAAATCACCCCAGCCAAGATCACTTGCAAATTCCCTTGAGTTGAAATGATTGTGAAATATTTCATGGAGTCTTTTCCAGAGTTAATCCTTGAAAAGAAAAATGTCATAATCTTTTTAGGCCCAAATGCTCAACTTCATGGTCTTCTGAATCTCTCTAGGACTGTGACCAGCACAGTTAGTAGGCCCCAAGACTGACACTCCTATTCTAGAGTGTAGAGCTGTTGCTTCAGCGCAGGGTCCTTGTCAGGGGCTAAATTCCCCAGTCCTCTGTGTATCCAAGTGAGGACTTGTGATTAATTTTCACCAATATGCTAATACTATAGAACCCATGTGTTTCGCTAACTGCATGTGTCTTGATTAAGAAGTATATCTTCTCTGTTCTCTGTTCTGCCATCCACCAGCTGGGAGAAGAGGACTCTGAGGTTCCAGCACAGAGAGAGGAATTCCAGACAGAGAAATTCCAGCTGAGAGGATTTTTAAGATTTTCAGTGCAAAAATGAATAAAAGGCTGAAGCCATACAGTCCCAGCTGCCCCCGTCTAATCATACCCATTGTATACGCAGACTGCAATGCTGCATGGATCCCATGAATAAGTACTGTTATTATATGTCAATTGAAAATTTAAAACATATTTTCTTTCAAAGGGGTGGAACAAGTCTGGCTCGCAGCAGACTGCTTGGGAATGCCTTTGTTTGGCTGTGGCATCATTATGGCTTGACTGTGTGATGTCCCTACAGTTTCATGAGCTGAATGCTGTCCCTTGCTGCTGGCACTATGGGAGGTGATGGAAACTGTAGGAGGTAGGGGCCTTCACTCTAGGGAGTAGGTGACTGGGGGTCTGCCTTTGAGGATTATAGCTGAACCCCAGTCTCTCCCTCTCATCTGCTTTCTATCTGCCAGGAGGTGAGTATCCTCTGCCACAGGCTCCTGCAACCATGGCAGAAGTTCTGCTTCACCACCAGCCCAGAGTCAACAGAGCCAAGAACTATGGGCTAAAAGCTCTGGAACCATGAGCCAAGCAAATCCTTCCTCCCTCAAACTGCTTAAGCTAGATATTTTGTCAAAACAATGAAAAGCTGAACACAGAAAAGTGTGGATGGGAAACAAATGTGTTAAGGGACTGATCATTTGAAATCATTGAATGCAGACTTAGATCACCCCAACTCACAGAGGGACTCATTTAGAGGCCCAAGAATGCATTCAGGGTGAAAGTGACAGCATCAAGGAGTTCAATGGATACTTGGTACATAAATAAATCAAAACTCTCTGGGCCCCAATGCTGGTACTGAATGACCAGCGACATCCCCAGTTGGCCTTCATTCAGAACTATAGGTAAGCCAAGAAACTGACTTCTCCTAGCCATAGACTTGCAAGCCTTGAGGGCAGTATGTGGGCAAGACACACTATAGAACTCCCCCTGTGCATTTCCAATGAATAGACATTGCATGGAGGCAGAGGTGGAGAGGTTAGAGTTGATATGACACATTAAATTCTAATAGCCCCAACTTACTATTTATTGCTTGAATTACTATTTTCTGCATTCCAAAGGTACAAAAATGATTCACAATCAGCACAAACCAACTTTGAATTTTGAGTTTTAATCTTTTCCAGGTCTCACTATATGTGGTTCAATCCTCTCTCATGATGCTGGGTAGCAGGAGTGAACCACAGCGCCAAGGCAGCCAGATGATCACAAGGGGAAATAGCGAACACCCCACAGTGCCTCCTGCCACTGAGCTGCTGGGTCAGCTATGCTAAATGCACCTTCAGCTTATGACATTTTCAACGTAGCATGGGCTTATTGGGAAGTAAACCCCTGTAGTTTGAGCATTATCCGTCCATCAAAAGCAAAGGGATAAAGACATGGTCAAAGGAAATGAATAGAAGGCCATAGGAAAGCAAGAATTGGGGCTAAGGATGTAGCTCAGCTGGTAGAATGCTTATCTCACATGTACAGGTCCCTGGGTTCAGCCCCAGACATAGGAAAAACAAAACAAAACAGTAAATACAAAGAAGACAGTCAACCTTGCTCCTGACTAAAGAAATGAAATCTTATTTTTAATTAATTTAGTTTTAAAGCTTACAAGTAAGTATATATTGTATATTGAAACTATTCCCCTCTGTTCTCCCTACTGTCCCTTTGTCCCCTCCTCCCATTAGTCCCTGTATTAGTTACTTTTCTGTGATAAAACACCATAAGCAATGGAAAATTATAGAAGGAAGAGTTCATTTGGGGTTACAGTTCCAGAGGCATAAGAGTCCATCATGGCGGGGAGGCATGGTGCAATCAGCAGATTTGGTGGCAGGAGCCAAAAGCTGAAGGCTCATGTCTTCAACTACAAACACGAAGTAGAAAGAACAGCCTGGAAGTGTTGAGAGGTATGAACTCTGAAAGGCCACTCCCAGTGACGTACTTCCTCCAGCATGACCACACTTCCTGAAGGTTCCATGACCTCTCCCAAACAGCACCACCAACTGGAGACAATTTCTCAAACACTGAGCCTATGCAGGACATTTCTCATTCAAACCACCACAGTCCCCTTTGTCACCCCGACGGTTTTACTTCTACTTTCATGTGATATATATGTATAAGGTTTTATGTATCTATGTAAAATCTCAGACTCACAAATGAGAGAAACCATTCTATTTCCTTTTCTGAGACTGTCTCATTTGACTTGTGCATTTCACTTTTACAAGGCTACCCAACAAATATACATCTGTCAAGTCTAACAGTTAATGAAGATAGATATGTGTCCATGAGTAGATCCCCACTGGGGAGTCATTGCATGCACCAACCTGTTGAATCTCTTTCCAGATTGTCAGAATGCTACAAAAAGAAGCCGTTGCATGAACCAGCACATGGTCAGAGCCCAGCAGCACCAGCCCCATGTGCCTTCACATTAATGGTTCTGTCAAAAGCTCCTTCCAAAACTGCTAAGAAAGCAAAGGGCAGTTGGTTTCCCTGCATCCTACAGATTCTCTCCTCTGGGAGGCAACCCCATCAGGAAGCAACAGGAAAACTAATGGACAGCAAATGTCAATCCGATTTCAGGGAAATGTGAAGGATAACTTAGTGAAATGACTCCCAAACAATTAAGGAATCCCACTTCAATGAGAAGACTGTGTTGGAGAAATCAAATGGAACCAAACAGAATGGCTTCTGCCATCTTCCTGCCTGTGTTTTCAGGGAGGGCAAAGGAGGCTGCACAGGAGCTGTGACAAGTAAGTGCCTTGGGATGCTCTGAAGCCCAATTAAGCCAGCACTGGAAACCCCTAAACTGCCTCTCCAAAAAGACCAATTCTCACAACTAAATCTTACATCAGCGCTTAGCAGAAGCTTCACTATAGGGAAACTTAATTTTAAATAAATGCTAAAAAGGTCTTTCCATTGTTTTAAATAAATGGTATCTTCTGCTCCAACTTTTAAAAAGATTTTTCTGGTGCACTGTGCTTGTAAACCAAATATTAGGTATCTCCAACTTCTTATGACCGCACCCAGAAATCATATGAGCCAGGAAATGTAACAAATTGTCCTCTTAATGGGGATATCAGGTGCCCTCCAGGCCTGAATACCATAACCACAGCTCGGGGGAACAGCTGCATGTACCAATTTGTAGTCAAACAAGATCATTATCCTCAGAAGATGTGTTATTTTTTATATTTGCACAAACTCAACCTCATACTTTTACACACATTCAGAGCTTACCATACATCTGAGTGCCAATCAAAAAAAAATTTTTTTTTTGGTCTTTTTGAGACAGGGTCTTCCTGTAATCCCAAGTGGCCTAGAACTCACTATGTCAACCAGTCTGGTCTTGAACTCCCAGAGATTCACCTGAGTGCTGGGATTAAAGGCGTGTACCACCACACCCACCTCACTTAAAAAAAAATTATTATGCTTATTTATGTAGTGTGTGTGTGTATGTGTGTGTGTGTGTATGTGTGTGTGTGTGTGTGTGTGTGTGTGTGTGTGTACTCATGCCACAGTTCATGTGTAGAGGTCAGAAGACAACTTTTGGTCAGTTCTCTCCTTCCACCATGTGAGCCCTCAGGATGGAACTCAGGTTGTCAGGCTCAGCAGCAAGCATCTCATCACATACACACACACACACACACACACACACACACACACACACCACACCCCACCATCAATTTATTTTACAGAATAAAATGGAATGCTTGTACCTTCCATGAGGCCAGGCCCAGTCCTCCAAAGACTAGCAGTGTTCCTGAGAGGATGGATTCACAGGGGGCTGGGTTCAAGTCCTGGCTCTCTCATTAATCAGCTACTGAGTCTTTGGACCCATCCAAAGTCCCAAGACTTTGGGACCTTGGATATTTCAACTGTTAAGTAAATAATACCTATATAAAAACCTAACAGTAGCTTGGACTAAATATAAAAGTTATTGAAGTTCCTGGACTATAAGAGCTCAATCAATGTTAACTGTCTAAGTCCTTAGGAGACAATCCTGCCACTGATGACCTAATTGTAGACCTGCTTCCGTCTAAACTCCAGCAGCAGGAGCAAAGGGGTCAGGGCTAGCTTCTGGCAGGACTAGCAAGGCAGGTGGCTCGCTCTCTAGTTCTGATTTTCTAGGGAGTCTCTGCTATAGCAATTAAGGTCTGGCTATGAAAACACAAAATAATTGCTCCCTCCATCCACAGGCCTGGAGAGGAAGTGAGTTCTCTAACCAGGAGGGCATAAAAGGAAATGTTTGACAACCACCTGCTGGGAATACAGTAGAAAAGATTCAATCATCAACAAAAGTAAAACTAAAGTTGTTTGGGGATCACTTTCCAACCCAAATCTCCCAGGATACAGATGTGTTAAACCTTCCAGAAATTGATTTCATTTTATTTTTGCTACAATCAACTAGTCACATAGAACATTTGTGAGTCAGTCAGCCTGTTCCTGTTTATCCACCCAGGCTGGGACATATTACTAAATCCAAGCAAAACAAACATGAATCTCATAGACAGAAGGATGATGTGGCACCCGGTCAGAGGCTTTGCCAAATGACCCACTGGCTGTTACTACTGTGAATTCCTTGGATTCCTTATGAATTCCAGCCAAGAATGCAAAAGAAATTCAAGGGCTGAGATCAGAAATTGGGAAACGAGCCAGCAGCACAGGTAGGCAGTGAGAAACTGAGTAAAACGTCAGCTGTCCTATAAGAACCCAGTGAACTGAGTTTCATCCACAGTTACTCCCTCCCCTCAGAAGTGCTGAGGAAGATCACCCTGCTTTATTTCATTGCCTAATCTACTTTCTCATATGGAATTGAACACTGAGTTCTGTTGCCAGAGGTGACATCATTGGGCAGAACAGCCAACAGCCAAGGACTTGTGACTCTGACAATGGCCTCCCCATTCAATGTCACCGTGTCAACATGGTTCTCAGGAAGATCTTGGCACCTGTGGGTCTGGTGTCTGTCTGTGCCCACACTACTTCTAAGCAGGTATATACTACTCTCTCTGGTCTAGGGTTTCCAAGCACTTGTCAAAATGCCCTGAGATGGATTTTCACTGCAGTTGTTTACGCCACCATTCCAGGATGAGATGGTAACTTGTTCATGTTGTCCTGAGTTCAAATCCTACTTTTTAATCTGTGTCATCTTAGACAAGTTAGTTACTTAACCCCTCTTTGTCACAGAGTCTCCAGCTATTAAATAAGGATGAGAATTGAAACACAGCCTGTGTGAGGAGGTTGAATGGATGATTAATACCCAGGGATGAGCACCATGCTGGATGTGGCAGCAGCAGAATAGTAGCTGTGACCATCACAGGTGTCCTCGTTGCTCACCTGCCCTGGGTTGCGGCAAGGAAGAATAGGCTTATAAACAGGGAAGACCCCATCAGGCTCACAGAGCAGCTTTCTGTTCCTCCCTACTGCAGGCCACCTATGACCCTCTCTCCTTGGTGCCATCCCCAATCAGGCTGTTCCCCTATCAGACTAGGGGAGAGGTTCGAGGACCAGCATCTGCCCAGAATCTGGACATCCCAGGGCAAGCCAGAAAGTAAGAGATGTTGAAAGAATCAGCTAAATGTGCTGCTCCCTGGGAGATGCAACCATGAATGAGCTTTCTCTATGGTCTCCCTCTTAATAAATGCCCTTGACTTCTCTGGCCACAGTGTCTGCCAAGAGCCAGCCTTGGTCTGGGTTATGCATTTTTCCCTGAACAATGACCTCAGTGCAGTCTTTCCAGGGATTAATGATTACCGAGAATGGGACAGCCCAGAAGACACTGCAGTCTCCCAGCTCTGTTCTTCTGGAGGCCAGGAGGCCTCTGTCTTCTGGGGGCGGGAGAAGGTATAAAGAGTCCAGTGGTGGATGGACAGCAACTTTGTTACTGTTATGTACAGCTTCTTGAATGCTGACAGACCCACCAGCATTCACTGGTGCTCAACCTGGCCAAGCATCCTGAGGTACAGGGGAAGGGAAGACTGAGGCAGACAATTTTCCTGTGCTCAGATGTGTCGCAGAGGGCCCAAGCCCACCAGTGCACATGTAGCTAGAAGCTAAGCCAGGGAGTAAGAACCCTCCTCAGCCACAGTGGATGTATCACTTTTAATCTAAGAGATGCCCTAAGGTCCTGTGGATAGTGGGGATTTGGCATGTGCTGGGAGGAAGCAGAAAGTCTCCAGAGGGTATGAGCAGAAGCAGGAATGCTCTGGGATGGAGGCACCTAAGGGAGTTGGTGGTGGTGATGGGGGCTCATTACTAGAACTGTGGACTAAACCCAGGATTCTCTGGGAGGTAATCAGGAGAGAATGGAAGATTTGGTGCAGGGGGTTCATATAGGCCATCCATTAGGTTATAAGTCATCCAGCCTTGTCTTAAAGGCAGTCCTAAGTTATTGGCCGACAGGTGACATGGTATTTGGGAGAACACTGGTATCTGGGAGGTGGGGCCTGTAGGGTCCCCCCAGCTGCATGCTTCCTCCATCTCATCCCAATACCATTCTTCCAGTATGAGGGACCCTGCCTATCCTACACCTAGCCCAGGCACCAGGTTTTAGACAGCTGTGACTAGTGGTGTCCCCAGACTAAGAAGAGTCAACTCTAATCTGCCCCCTTCCTTCTGTACTCAAGGGAGTTGTAAGTGGGGGTGCTCACTTGCCCCCCCCAGAATGATTCCCCCAAGCAGGGCTTAAAAATTACTTATTCACTTATTTATTTATAATTTTATTAGTGTTTTGCCTACATGTACGTAAGTGTACCACATGTGTGCAATGCCTGAAGAGGCCAGAAGAAGACATTGGATCCCTTGGAACTGGAGTTATGGATGGTTTCATGTTGATGCAGGGAACCAAACCTGGGTTTTCTGCAAGAGCAACCGGTGTTGAGTTGTCTCTTCAGCCCTCCAAGCAAGGCTTTTTTAGTGTAGTGGACTCGTCAACTGTGCGATCCAATGAACTGGATGCTTTGACTGGAAGTAGGGCCTCAGTGCCTCCCTGTATCCCTGGGACACTGGACTCTGTCTCTGATCCTGCAGCCTTGAGGTGAGGAACCTGCCTGCAGGATCAGAGGACTTCTCAAAGCCAAAGCTGCTCTGAAGCTGGGTCAGCAGAGTTTTCTCCTCAGATAACATCCTTTGGTCATTGTTTGCAAGGGCAACGTCTAGAAAGTGATGCCCACTCTGGTCACTGCCCTTGGCCTTCCTGCCGTGCTGTACCCTTGGCAATTATTGACATCAGCCCACAGATGACACCCACACTGGCTCAGAGGGACTGAGGCTGCAGACACCACTTGGAAGCTGAGTGTGTCTCATGATGGAGGCAGCCAGTGAAAGTACTCTGTGCCTTGTGCCCAGGAGGGCAGGGGAGGCTTCTTTGTCTACCAGGGCCCTGACTGGGGATTTAATGTAATTCAATGTAACTTAAGGATTTCATAAACACCCATAAGAACTGGTCGTGAGCTGAGCTTAGAGTCAGAAGCAGGTGTGGCCTTGAAGTCATCACAGCAAACAGCTCAGGCAGAAGACAGTAGCAGGGGATATTGACAGGAGTTTTTTGTACATGCCATACCCTCTGTGTGGAATAGCATTCCTTCACCTCTCCACCTAATTAACTTTCCCTGCTCCTCCCTCAGCTTTCAGCTCAGTGGCATTTCCTTAAAGCAGTTTTCCCTGCCTTGGATGACCCAGGTAATTCCCTAGTTATACACTCTCTTGGTGGCAGGTTTCACACCTCAGCACTCATCCCTGGTGAGAATGTACAGTTCTCAATGTGGTTATTTGATTACTTTATGTCCCCCAGTTAGTTGATGGGAAGTTCCTTGAGGGCAGGACAGGGGCCCATTTCCTTCAGGACTCCATGTTGAGTGCCTGGCATTGTAAGAGCCTTATGAAGATCTGCTGGGAAAACATATGGAAAGCAAATGAATACAGGGATAGGTCACTGTTGGAGTTATGCAGGTGGACAGCCTCTACAATGCTGGGACCTACCAGAGATGGAGCTGGAAGAAAAGGTGTCCTGAAGAAGCTGGAGGGTGAGGAGAAGCCAGGCATTGGCAGGTGGAGATAGACAGGGCATTCCTGGTGGGGTAAGTGTAGAGCTAGCCTCAGCAATAAAGGAAGCCAGCTGGTGCATAGGGCATGATGGTGTCAGGGTGGGAAATATGGCTCCACTCTGTCACTCATATCAGCCTGAGGAGTTCTTTCAATTTTTTAGGCACTTCAACTCATGGTTTAAGATGAACCCTCCTTCCTAGGGGTCCCTTGGCCAGGAGATTAACCCAACCCAACTGAAATGCTAAGTCTCTACCCAGATGTGGCAGTTTGAATGAGCATGTCCCCCATAGGCTCCAAGTATGTGGGCATTTTGTCCCCAGTTGGTGACCTGTTTTGGGAGGTTTTAAGAGGTGTGAACTTGCTGAAGGAAGCACATTGCTGGGGACAGGATTTAAGAGTTCTTAAGCCTTGTTGGATTTCCTGTCTCACTCTGCTTCGGGTGCCTGCTTGAAGATGTGAGTGCTCCAGCCACCTTCTGCCTCCATGCCTTCCCTACCATTATGAACTCCAAACCCCTGAAACGATAAGCCCAAATAAACTCTTCCTTTTATAAACTGTCATGGTCATGGTGCAAAAGAAAAGTACTATACCAGCCAGATGTTCTAGTCTCTTAAGAAGAAGTTTTCTCTTAACAGGCCTTTATGCCACTCTAACAGAATTATAGATGCTCCTGCTAACCTAGAAGAAGCTGACCGCAGAAGGGGCAGTGATAGCAACCCAGGCAGTAACTAAGGAGCCATGGGCTACAGAACTAGGGGCAAAAGCCACAGCATAAAGAGGTCGTAGGCATTCATCCAAGGAAAGAACTCCAGCCCACTCCTCAACCATAATGGCAAAGGGCACTGGGGACAGAGGGCCAACTCCAGGGCCTCCCTCAACCAGTTGTGAGGCCTCTGTGGAATGTAAGCTGATCAGGAAGGCCACTGTCCCACTGATGTGCTGGGATTGTGAAATCTCACCCTTTCAGGCAGTAGGGAACTCTCTCCCCACAGCTGGCCTCTGGGAAGGTGGAGTCCCCTGCAGAGCAGGTACATGTGATGCAAGTGTACTGGACATTCTCTACCTGCTCCTCGGGCCCATCCTCCCTTCTTCACCTTTGGGAGGAGATTTTTTTGGGCCATCGGCCTAGCTGACTCACCTTTGGGTTCCACTGGGTTCAGTTGTATGGTATAATAAAACCTTATCAGGTCTTTGTCCCCAGGTTGCTGGCACAGAGCTCTCAACACCCTGAAGTTTCCTGTGTGATAAGGAATGCCTTGTTATGCATAATGAGTTTGTTTTTTTTTTTTTACCTTCACCTGAGTTCATGCTAAAAAAAAATAATGAGATACCTCAAGATGGGGACTTAAAACTTCCCGGAAGGACTGGTCACCGAATGCTTCTCAAAGGGTTAGAAGCTTTGGCTCTCACATCAACCTCCAAGAGGGGAGGAGGCTAGGAACAGGGTCAAAGAGATCTTTGTAGGCTGTGCAACCAGAAAAAGCACGGAAGCCATGGAAGCTCTGTGCCACCCCCCAGTCCTATCCCCAGTGCCAGATGAATCCCTTCCACCTGATTGTTTGGGTTCTCAAGCTCTACAGTAAACTGCTAACCACAATTATTTTCCTGAGTTCTATCATTTGTTCTCCTGACTTATTGCACCTACGAAGAGATTATGGGAGCCCCCAAATTTATAGCCAAGTTCTTCAGCAGTGTAAATATCTGGGGAACCTGGACCTTATGACTGGCACCTGAAGTGGGGGCACTTGAGCGGGGGCAGGGGGCGGTTAGGCTAACTCTGGAAGTTAATAATGAGGCAGGATAGAAAGGAAAGTTATGGGGACATGGGAAGAAGGAGCCCTTCACTCTGCAGTCTGGCTGAATCAAGAATCCTAGTACCATTAACATTTGTTGTAAAGGTTGTCAACATGGAGACAATATTTCTTTTATGATGACTTATTTTCAAAGAAGAATGTTTAAGAAAAAGCAATAAGCAATGCTTGATGCCTGAGTGTATATGACTGCTCCGCCCCACTCCTTTTCTGGGTATTTTCTGGGAATCTCACAAACAAGGAGGCAGGATAGAAAGGCAGGGAAATTTGGGGGGCAGAAGAACAGGAAAAGAGCTCCTCTCCTCAATAAAGAATCTGTAGGAAGTCTTTGCCAGTAAAGAAGCAAGAACCTAGCACAGTTATCAACTGCTTAAGGCCTGTCTTCTTTCCCAGCTATAAAGATTCAATATTCTAAGAATCTCACCTGAAAGCCTGTTTCCAGAGAAAGGATACATGCTGAAACAAACCCTTGTGCAATCCTCGGTGCTCCTGGTTTTACCTTATCAGATGATGGATCTAAGGCTCTCAATTATCTCACTTATCAAAAGAGAGGGCAAAAAAGGAGGAAAGAAGTTTCTTAGCAACCTTTTGGGATATAACTTGAGAGCCACCAAAATGCTATATATGTCTGATGCTAAGACAATACAGTCAATTACGCCTCTCCTTTGAGGAGCCCATGCCTATACTCTGACATGCCTTACTTTTCTCCTACTGTCCCTTAGGGAGCAGGTATCTACACATGGGTGTATCTGACTTTTTTTTCTGAGTGCCTTTCTCTTATTCCTCATGCATAAGCCTATATTTACAAAAACTTTTTTTGGTTGTTTTGTGAGAAGGTCTCCCTGTATCCTCAGCTGGCCTGGAACTCACTATGTAGACCAGGCTGGCCTTGAACTCACAGAGATCCACCTGTCTCTGCCTCCCCAGTGCTGGGATTGTGCCACTATGCACAGCTTAAAAAAATTTTTAATGCTTTCATTTTATGTGTATGTGTGAGTGCCTACATATATGTATATGTACTATGATATTTCTAGTGCCTGAGGCCAGAAGAGAGTGTCAGACCCCCCTGGAACTGAAGTTACAGGTGGCTGTGAGCCACTATGTGGATGCTAAGAACCTAACTCAAGTTCTTTCCAAGAGCAGCTAGTGCTCTTAACCGCTGAGGTATCTTTCCAGTCCCTTTTCTGTATTTAAAATTTTTTATTTCATGTGCATGTGCCTGTGTGTATGCACATGCTTGTGCCATGGTATGTGTCTGGAGGTCAGAGGACAACTTGATCTTGGTGAGTGCAGCGCTCATGGATCAATAGAATTTGCCTGTGTTGAGTCCCACCTGGAACAATCATCCTCGCAGAGTCAGGCTGTATTGCTGTTCACCCTTTATTCTGGGCTAGAAGAACAAAACTGGTGACTCTTGAAGCAATCTATTGAACAGCACTTGTTTGAGAAAGAAGAAGAGCTATGGTCCAGGAGGGAACCAGCTGTTCAAGGTGACTCCAGTTGATGGAATAGGGTCGGTCTTCTGACTTGACTCCAGTCCCTCTCCCATTCTTATCAGAACTCTCTTTAAATTGTTTTAATATTATCCAAGTTCTCAGGACAGTTAATTTTAGGTTTCAGTACTCATTTCTGTCTAGAAAAGATACCTACTTAATTTCATTTTTCTTATTTAAGTGCATTATTATTTTGAGAGCAACCAGGGAACCCAATAAGAAGTCTTATTTCATTGGTTTCTGCATGATAAACTGCTTCCTTCTCTACTTTCCCCTATAATCTTCCAGGTTGGGGAGGGTGGGGTAACACAGGATAGGAGAGGTAGAAGAAAGAAGACAGAATTGAAGAGTCAAGTACAAGAGAAGGTAGGCATATCTGAGTAGTCCTAGGTCTCCACAGAGCTTCCCCTGTACCAGAAAGTTTCTGCTACTGAGAGGCTCTCAGGAGGCCCCAGGGGAGGCCCCGGCTATGTGGAGAAGAGGAGGGCTCTAGGGCCCCAGACTGGCACAATCTGGAATCCTAAATGAAGCTTGGAAGGGTGCTTGTCTGAAAAGATGGGGTCTTCTAGAGGTCTCTCCTTGTACTCCGTCCACTCTCTCCTTGATCTCCCTTCCTCCCGTCTTCCTTCCCTCCCTCCTTCCCTCCTGTCCTCCATTCTTCCCTCCATCTCCCTCCCTCCATTATTTCCTCCCTCTCTTCCTCTCTCCCTTCCTCTCCTACTCTGTAGAATCTCTCTTACATTGATTTTCTTCTGACTTTTGCTTTTCTAGAGCTGCTGTCATCCATCACCTAGTCTATTTATTTCGACTCCATCTAAAGCTTTTTTATCCCTTTTTTTCTCTTGACATTCATCTTTGAGTTTCAGGTACAGAAATCCAAATGGATGACAAATTGTTGTTACTCAGAGTGGCGGCCTTCTGCCCAGTTCATTCTTGGCCTCAGAGGCCATCTACAATAGCACATGTATCTATTTGTTTGGTCTCCTTTACTGTTTCAGTGGTGTTTAATTTTTCATGATGGATTTGCTTCATCTTCTCAGTTTCACCCTGAGCATCCCAAGGAGCCTACTCTCCTCACCAGAATCTCTTCCTGGTCCCTCCTACCAGGCTCCCCACCTGTGGTGACCAGGAAGTATGTTGAAAAGTTGATATGTCTTCTCACCTACCACACAGGCTTCTACCCTCCTCTGACTAGTGGAAAGGTGACACTAGAGAGGACACTGGTGACTGCAGCAGGCATTGTTCCCTAATGATTGCCATTGGCCATCCCAAATGAAAATACTCTAAAAGGAATGCCCATTTAGTAAATATCATCTCAGACAAATCACTGTACCCCATCACCAACTTTCTACTCAAGTCTTTCTTTCCTACATAGAAATATTGGACTGTCCCTGGGTCTTAGAAGGTCTTTCCCACCATTCCCTAACTATTCATACTATTTACATATTTGCCAAGTAGAGAGTACTATGAAGTGTCAGGCACTTGACTGGCAGCTAGTGACCAGAGAAGATGAACACATAGGTCTTATCCTTTAAGGGGTTGTGGCCTGGCCAAGGAGAATAACAAGGACACATGCATTTAAATGGGTCCCCATCTAAAAATAAATTTGGATGAGCACATGTTGTGTATTAAGTACCATTACAAGTTCTAGCACCACAGCAAAGAACCAGGGGCAAGGGTAGTCTGTCATTAAAACAGAACTCTGACAGAAATATGGTGGGGGGGGTCTAATATTAAAACAGAATTCTGACAGAAATATTTATATTTACCCTTGGGGTTAAGCTCTCTGAGGCAGCTGAGGCAGCCCCAAGGTTTCTTAGTGAGTGCCTTTCGGAGTAACAGCTGTGGAAAGAGGGGACAGTCAGAATGGACACAGGGAAAAGTCCACCTGCAGAGTAACAGCTTTGGCTAAATCCACAGGAGCCAGAGCTGTCCTGACTTGTTCAAAAAACAGGGCTTTGAGTCATCATTGAGTACGACCCACCCTAGGGAGAATTTCACCTTGGGTGACCATGCTCTTCACAGCTGAGAGGGCTGAAAGGTCAAGGCCATCATCGGATAGCCCTGCCTAAAGCTAGGCAATAACTGCTTCATTAAAGGGAGGATTGAGTGATGCACTCTGCTTCCCTAACATCCACCACAGGAGAAAGTGAGGCTACGTGGAGAACGCTCCTGCACGCTCTGTCCTCATTTCTTTCTGATCTATTAGTAGACTGAATTTCCAAATACATTACTAACACTATTACTAGAGCCATGGGCTTTTGGAGTTTTCAGCCACAGGGGGTTCTCTTAGACCCCAAACATTACTGACTATTGCCATTGCTCTTGGTTACCATACAGAACTTGATGGTAAAACCCTATTGCTGAAGACGCTACATACTTGAGTCATAGAATATTGAGAAATCAAGCTGGTACTGACCTTGAAGCTTCATCCCTACAGCTAGCTTTTCTAGTGCTGGACGGTTTTATTCACAGTACCAGAAGAGAAATGTAATCATCAGTCTTACCCAGCTATAAGCTCTGAGAGCTACAATAGCAACTGAACTGACAAGATATGCCCACTGGTGCAACAGTAGTACAAAGGTTACAGGAGCAACCAAACACTTTCTGCTTGGATTTAAGGCCCATTCCACAATAAAGAACTCATACCTAGCACTGTTATCAGAGCCAAGAACCTGTGGCTAGATAAGTCACAGACCCTAGGGGAGACCCTACTACTATTATTCTGCTGAAGGCATAGTATTAAACTGACTCCTGATGACTTACTGTTATCCCCATAGATTACTGCATTTCTCAACCCTCATCAGAGAAGCTTCTTTTTGCAGTAAATGGAAATTAACACAGAGACCCACAACTGGTTGACATGAAAAGACTAAGAGACCATGGAGTGTTCAGCCTAAAAGGGACATCTATATCACACCCCTCCCCTCAAAATTCAGGGAGCATCTAGAAAGATGGGGTAGAAAGACTATGAGAGCCAGAGGTAGTAGATGACTACAATAAAACAGTATTTTTCAGACACAACAGGCAGTTGTACATATGCGCTCACAGCAGTTGTGACAGCATGCACAAGACCAGTGTAAACTTAAGCCAGAAGAAATTGCAGCATGGAGGGGGGAAGGGAGCATGAAGTCCCACCCCTAACTGAGGAACTATTGGTAACTGGTAGATGCTCAGTGATAGAGAGTCAGTTTTCTTTGACAGTGTGACCTCTGGTGGGTTGACCACACTACAGGGGAAGGACCCACATTCAAGAGTATTTGAGGAACATAAATTGGACTCTAAGGGTTTAAAATAAAAGACATGAAGTTGGGAGTCAAGTGGTAGTAGGTGGATCTGAAAGGAGATGAGGGGGTGGAATATGATCAAAATACACTGTGTGAAATTGTCAAAGAATTAATGAAAAGTTTTTAAATAAAAAGAGCATATGAAACTGATCAAAGAGGAAAGAGATACAGCAAATCGTGCACCAAGGATCTGTGCTCTCCTTAGGTATTTGGGGATTTTTGTTTGTTTGCTTTCTTTAATTTTAATTTAATTTTTTAATAATTTTTAATTTTTTTAACTTTTAAAAAACTTTATTGAGAATTTCATACATGCATATAAGGTGTTTGGATCAAATCCATGCCCACTCCCTCCCTTCCAACACCTAAGGATTAGATACAAGCTCCCAAATACTTTTGACATTTTTGGCCTTTGGAACAGAATATGTTGCTAACAGGCCCAAAGACATTTTGACTTTTAGCCCAGAAACTGGCTACTTTTCTTTGGGGTCTTTTTACCCTAACTGCCTACCCCATTCCTACCTCCTATTCTTATCATGCCATCCCCTAAAGAGGTAACTGAAATTGCCTATAGGGAATCAGGACACAGACCTCTCTGGCTTCTTCCATGCTGAACAGGGACTCAGGGTAAGGCAATTGGGGTACCCCTTCAGTGGGTCTATCTAAAAGACCCCCAAATTACATAACTCTTATCTGTAGGGAGAAAAGAAAGTCCTTGACTAGTGAATAGGGGATTTGAAAGAGAAGTAAAGGCAGGAGTAATTAACATTACAAGTTCTAGACAGGGAACCAGAAAAAAGTCAAAACAGGGCAAATTTCAAATGTTCATATCAGAGTCCATTGGAATTTCTTGATGAGAGCCTCCAAAAGCATCCATCCTTTGGGTTCCTCCTCATTTTTCTTTTGTCTGCCAAGGCTGGATTCAAGAATGATGGACTTAGGATTTGCTTTCAGGCACTTTGATAGCTATTGGAGTGGCTAGAATCAGTGTCAGTTCCCTCACAAAGGCTTCTAGCTAGGGGTCATTTTAGAACAGTAGTGGTTTGTCTCCCTTAGCTACAGGTAGGCAGCCAAGATTTGAAGTCTTACATCTGAGTAGTACTTTGTGATTAGGAACAAAATCATCAATGAGAAATAATTGTATAAATAGCATTTTATATAGACTTAAGTCTAATGTCTGGGAAATGTAATCCCTTGAACTCTTAAAGAAATATACTGATCACTTTAATCTCTGGTTATACTTTCCTTTTGGGTGTTTAAGACCATACAGTTGGCCTAAATAAAGCAATTATGTGCTTGGGGGGGGGGATGCATATGTACATATGTGTGGGAGTATATGTATGCCCACATGCAGAACAGATGGACACTGGGTCTCTCTCTCTCTCTCTCTCTCTCTCTCTCTCTCTCT
>NW_008343079.1:2487368-2490307 GCF_000622305.1 Nannospalax galili
TTAAGTCCCTCTGACCACATTAGTATAGGCCTTAAAGTATCGCTGTTAAACATCCAATAAGGTTAGTTCCACCGGTCTGATACTTTTAATCATCATGTGCTATGTAGATAAGGCTTAGGTAAAGAACCAAATATTCTCTCAGATAAACCTTGACTAGATATATTTTGTTCCTTAGTTGACTAAACTATGACTTTAGAAATTTTAAGATTATGTGTATATTATTTTTGTCTCAGCCTTTATATATCATAACAAACCTACACAGACCTTCATCACTTGCTTAGGCTTTCTCATTTTTTCTATTTTGGAAAATATCTCCATTCCCATATCCTTTTAACATCTTTTACATTCTCATTTTCTAATAATTATGAGGCATCATAACATTCACAAATAAATTTTCCATCTGTTGTGAGAATTTTTTTCCTGGGGATACTAATCAATGTTTATCCTCTTCTAAGGTTCTAGTGTCTAAAGTTTTCCTGGGCAACCAATGAATTTACTGAGCTTACTTACAGAGATGACTGAGGGTTTGCTGAGGTGTATGAGTGACCTGAGGGTATGCACACTGGAAAGCCTTTACCCAGCATGGATCAAGCCTTCTCTTCCTAGCCTTCCCCAGGTTATATACTTTAGTCATCCCCAAATACAGAAGACCATGTGTGATTAGGACCAAATTAAACACAGTTGGCTGGGAAGAGTGGTGGGATACTCCGGGTAGGGTCCAGTGGCCCTGCTTGCCCCTCCTTTAATGAAGGAGCACAATTGTGACGATGTTTTGCAAGCAGGCACAGCTGAAGTCGTGACGATGGTAGCTATTTTACACAGAGGAGACTGCTATACACATCATCTTATTAAAAGAACATGGAATTTGAAAGAATTGGTGCTAGGATCCACAAATGAGGGAGAAAATATGTCTTTTGTTTTTCAGAGTCTCCATTACTTCACTTAGTACAACAGTTTCTAGATTCATCCATTTACTTGCAAATTTCATTATTTCATTTTTCTTTACTGCTGAATAGAACCCCATTGTGTAAATGTACCACATTTTTGTTACCCACTTGACAGTTGTGGGACACTTAAGTTGTTTCCATCTTTTAGCTATTGTGAAAAGAGCAACAACAAACATGGTTGCACAAGTGTCTCTACAATTAGGTGAGTCCTTTGGGTATATGCCAAGGAGTGGTATAACCGGGTCATATAGTAGGTTCATTTTTAGTGTGTTTTTTAAAAATGCTTTTTATTTATTATTTTTATGTGTATGCATGTACTGCCTGCATGTATGTCAGTGCACCCATGTTGTGCAATGGCTTAGGAGGTCAGAAGAGGGTGTCAGATACCCTAGAACTAGAGTTAGAGACAGCTACAGTTGTTAACTGTCATGTGGGTGCTGGGATTTGAATCCCAGTCTTCTGCAAGAACCACTGAGCCATCTCTCCAGCCCCTCATTTTTAGTTTTTAAAGAGTTCTCCACACTGTTTTCCATAGGGGTTGCACAAGTTTGCAATCCCACCAGCAGTGAATGGGCATTCCCCTTTCTCCACATCCTCGCCAGCATTTGGTATCATTTGTTCTCTTGATCCTAGCCAGTCTGATTGGGGAAAGGTGAAACCTTAGGGTGGTTAAAATTTGCATTTCCCAAATTACTAATGATGCTGAACACTTTTTAAGATGTTTCTTAGCCATCTTTATTTCTTCCTTTGAGAACTTTCTGTTTAGATCCTTAACCCATCTTTAAATTGGGTCATTTTCTTTCTCACTTCTTTATTTTTGGAGTTCTTTATATATTCTGGATGCTAAACCTCCTTAGATATTTGTACCAATGGCTGCCTATGATAACCTCAAAGTCATCAAAGGTAGAGGAAGAGGATGGAAAAGAAAACAAAGATGTTGTAGCCAGGCACGGTGGTACACTCCTTTAATCCCAGCACTCAGGAGGGAGAGGCAGGCAGATCTCTGAGTTCAAGGCCAGTCTGGTCTACACAGTGAGATAGTGAGTTCCAGGCCAGCTGGAGCTACAGAGAGACCCTATCTCAAAAAGATTAAAAAGGCTCACCTCCCTCTGCTTCCCTGGGCCTGCACAACCCACAGGCCTCTCTCTGAACCTCAGGCCTCTCTCTCTGGGGTAAGTCTATTGCACCCTCCAAGCCTTGACTCCCCCAGCCTCACTCACCCTCCCGTCTCCCCCGCTGGTCTGTCCTCCTAGCCTGGGTCCTGTCCCATTCCTTGTCTTAGAGCCCCAGACAGCTCGGGAAACACCACTGCTACTTGATCCTTTGCACCCAGAGCAACTCAGTTCCATCTTCGGTCCCCAGGAGCGCCTCCTCACCTTGACTAGTTCACCCTCCCATCTCCCCAACGGTCTCTCCTCCTAGCCTGGGTCCTGTCCCATTCCTTGTCTTGGCCGCCCCAGACACCTGGGGAACCACCACTGGTGCCTAATTCTTTGCATCCAGACCAACTCAGTTCCTTCTCTGGTCCCCAGGGGTGCTCTGGGTCTGGCCCCACCCTTATCTTCCTCTGTTTCCCTGGGTCTACACAACCCCCCAGTCTCTTTCCAGGACACTGTGGCTGACCTTTCCTCTTCCTGGTCCTTTGCATCCAGAAAAACCCAGCTCTGCAGTGCAGTCCCAAGGGGCCCTTGAGGCCTCTTCCCACTACCATCTTCCTTTGCATCTTTGGGTGGCATGCCACCAGCTGCCCTAGACCAGCATCTTCCTGGGCCTGGCTCCTAGGCCAGTCCAACCCCCAAATTCCTGAGGCCAAAATCTTTCCTGGAGGGATCCAGACCTTAGGAGAAAGCCTGAAAGCAACTGATCCTCATCTGACTTGGGCCTCTGTGGGAACTCCTGAGGACAAAAAGCAATCTGGCCATTCCAATATAAAATCAAAAGAGAGAACCAGAAGCTTAGAGGAACCAGCTTTTCATGCCCAAAAAGTAAACC
>NW_008343079.1:2490704-2491218 GCF_000622305.1 Nannospalax galili
ACACTTAAACGTACAAAAAAAAAAAAAAAAAAGAGACAATACTGAAAGCTGCAAAAGAGAAACAACAAGTCACAAATAAAGGGAAACCCATTAGGATTACAGCTGACTTTTCAGTGCAAACTATGAAAGCCAGAAGAGGATGGACTAAAGCATTCCCACTTTTAAATGACCACAGATGCCAATGCAGATTATTATAGCCAGGCAAAATTACTATTATATCAAAGGGGCAAGAAAAATCTTCCATGACATAAATAAACTGAAGGAATTCATATCCACAAAACCAGCCCTTCAGAGAGTTCTGGAAGCAATACAAAGAGCTGAAGACAGGAATGACTATACCCAAGGGGTTGCAGAAAGGAATTCAATGAAAGTATAACTGTGGAAAAGTACACCTATAACAATAACGTAAATAGAAATAAAAATGACAGGATTCAATACTCATTTTTTATTAATAACTTTCAATATTAATGGACTGAATTGCCCAGTCAAAAGACAAAGACTAGGTGAATGGAAG
>NW_008343079.1:2491519-2492908 GCF_000622305.1 Nannospalax galili
GACATTAAAACAATACTACAGGACTTTAAGACCCAGATTAATCCCAACTTGTTAACAGTAGGGGACTTCAATACCCCACTGTCTCCATTAGATAGGTCAACAGGCCAGAGACTTAACAGAGAGACATCTGTATTAAACAATACCATATACCAAATGGACTTAACAGACATCTGCCAAGTATTCCACCCAAGCACCAAAGGACATACTTTCTACTCAGCACCCCATGGAACCTTCTCCAAAATCGACCATATACTGGGGCACAAAAGAAACCTTAACAAATAAAAAAAGATTGAAATAATTCCATGAATTCTATCAGACCACAATGCAATAAAGCTTACAATCAACACCCAAAGAAACCCTAATCACCACATGAACACATGGAGATTAAACAACACACTCCTGAATGATGAATGGGTCAAAAGAGAAATTAAGAAAGAAATAAAAGTATTCCTGGAACTAAATGAAAAGGACAATACAACACAACAAAACCTCTGGGACACACTGAAAGCGGTCCTTAGAGGTAAGTTTATAGCTTTAAGTGCCTACATAAAACAATCGGAAATAATACAAATAAATGACTTAACATTGCAACTCAACACATCTGAAAAGCAATAGCAAATGAAACCCAAACCCTGCAGACAAGAAGAAATAACAAAAATCAGGGCAGGAATTCATGAAATTGAAATGAAGAAAACAATACAAAGAACCAACAATTCCAAGAGGTAGTTCTTTGAAAAGATAAGCAAGATTGACCGACCGCAGGGCAGTTAACAAAAAGAAAGAGCACCTCCAAATCAATAAAATCAGAGATTAAAGGGGAAACATCACAACAGACACCAGAAAGATACAGAACATTATAAGGGAATACTTTAAAAACCTATAGGCTACTAAATTTGGATACCTAAAAGAAATGGATGGGTATCTAAAATCATGGGAACCACCAAACTAAACCAAGAAGAGATAAAAAGTTTAAACAGACCCATAACACATCAGGAAATTGAATCAGTAATACAAAACCTCCCAGCTAAAAAAGCCCTGCACCAGATGGATTTAGAGCAGAATTCGACCAGACATTTAAAGATCTACATCCAATACTACTTAATTTATTCACAAAGATAGAAATGGAGAGAGAACTTCCAAGTTCCTTCCATGAAGTCAGCATCACTCTAATACCAAAGCCAGATAAAGATACAACCAAAAAAGAAAACTATAGACCCATATCCTTAATGAACATAAATACAAAAATTTTCAACAAGATACTTGCAAACCACATACAGACACACATCAAAAAGATCATCCACCATGACTGAGCTGGCTTTATTCCAGAGCTACAGGGATGGTTCAGTATACGTAAGTCAATAAACGTCATAAATCATATAAATGGGCTCA
>NW_008343079.1:2493865-2598348 GCF_000622305.1 Nannospalax galili
TGCACAAAAGTCAATTCCAAATGGCTCAAAGACCTCAATGTAAAGCCTGAAACTCCAATACTGTTAGAAGAAAACATTGGGAAAAACCTACAAGATTCAGGTGTAGGAAAGGATTTTCTAAACCAGACATCAATTGCTCAGGAAACAAGGGCAAGAATTAACAAATGGGACCTCATTAAACTAAAAAGCTTCTGCACATCAAAGGAGGCAACCAGGGAAGTGAACAGAAAACCCACAGAATGGGAGAAAATCTTCACCAGCGACACATCCAACAGAGGTTTAATATACAGAATATATAACGAACTCAAAAAACAAAGAATCAAGAAGCAACCCAATTAAAAAATGAGCTAAGGAGCTGAACAGAGAGTTCTCAAAAAAAGAAATAAAGATGGCTATGAAACATCTTAAAAGATGTTCAACATCACTAATAATTAGGGAAAAACAAAACCACTTTAAGATTTCATCTTGGGACCAATATAATTTCTTCAGAGTCCATATGCATAGCTAAAGTCTACATAACAAGCAACAATGCCAGACAATGTTGGCCAGGGTGGCCAAAGGGACTCCCACATAGTAACCCAGCATAGAACTGGGAAAATTAACAGCAGACCCTAATCCTATCTAAGGGAATATTGTCAACTGATTACTGCTAGATGAGGCACAGCTGACCCTTCTAAAACAAAGACCTCTAGATAGGCTGAATAGATTCAGCAGAAGGGCATGTAGTGGGGAATGGCTGGGGGTGCCGACAACACAGCAGACAGTAGCAGGGAGGAGGGAGGCTATGGGAGGGTGCCATCTGGGAAGTGGGTATATAGTTGAATAAGATGGTTTGGGGTGTTCTGTGATATACACACAAAAAAAACCAAAAAAATTTTTTTAAATGTATTTTATTTGAGGTGGAAGCAAGGAAATTTACGTCACAGTAATTAGTAGAGGTGATAAACATTACCATTGAAATCTACCCAATGACTTTGGCTCCACAGGTGTCTGGGGCCCCAAGACTAGGAATGGCACAGGGCCCAAGCTAGGAGTAGAGAATAGCTGGGGAGATGGAAGGGTGAGCGTGGCTGACGGAGTCAAGGCGTGGAGGCTACACGGTAGACTTACCCCAAGAGAGGCCTGAGGGTGGGAGAGTGGGCCAGGAGCTGGAGGTCTTTTTTAAAGGTTAAAAACTCATTCAATTTAATGTCTTATAGGGCTTATACTGAGTTCAATATTGCATACTGTATTAACTCAACTGTGAACCTAGAAACTTGTACCCACTTGTGAAAGAGATGTACTCTTGCTCTGGAGTGTGTTACTGAATATGTTAAAGCTGTAGTGAAATGCTTCTTCTAATCATGTAGTTATGAAAATTTTTTAAATGATTAAAAAAATAATTCCTCAAAGCATAAAAATTTGCTCTTTAGTAATTAGTAGAGGTGAAAAACATTACCATTGAATTCTACCTGTCGACTTGCCAGATGCCAAGGAGCCCAGAAAGTAACCGACTGTGACTAGTAATAATCTGATATATAGAGATTAGATATGCATATGCAAGCATCTTAATGTCAATTGCTTTAAAAATGAAGTTTTCTGAAAAAAAAATGAAAAAAAAAGCTCTTGCTAGTCATACCACAAAATCCTAAATGCCAGCTAGGCTGTCATTTTTGTTCCAACCACTTAAAATTTGCTGGCAAGGATGACGTTTAAGGAGTGAATTTTTAAGTCTTTTCTGTACCCCTCTTCAGAGATAAGTCACTGACAGTGGCATGCAAAGTTGGCAGCAGGAAGAAACTCGTCATCAATTAATACAAACTCTAACTGGCTGTGTCTGGCTGAAAAGGGACATACTCCCTCTAAAGAGACATACTCCCAACCCAGCCTTCCATTACTGGGTCTAGAGGTCCTCCAGAGTGTTCTGCGTAAGAACATTGGCCTCCAGATGTGGCCGCAGGAAATCTTTCTCACTGATCAGCTGCTGAAGAGCAGAGTTACAATGTCCAGAACAACAAAGATCTCTAGTCATCTGCAGACTTCTACTTCGGTGATGATGACAAGCTGCTGCTGCTGCTGCTGATGATGATGATGGTGATGGTGATGATGATGATGACAAAAGTACAAGTTTATTTGACCCTCTTAATACTTGGATTTCTGATGACACGCAGATGCAGTTTCTCTTAGCCAAGTTTCATGGTCTTCCTCTTGTCCCCCTATCTTTTAAAATATATTTTATTTTTTAACAAATAAAAAAAGAAAGAAAGGAAACAAGATGAAAACAGACTAGAGGAGCAAGCAAGTAAGCAGCATTCCTCCATGGTCATTGCTCCAGGAGGAGAAGAAGAGGAGGAGGAGGAGGAGGAGGAGGAGGAGGAAGAAGAAAAGAGGAAGAAGAGGAACGAAAATCATCAATGGAGGTAACAATGTATTAAAAGTCAGGAGATTTGTGCTTTCATCTTGACTGTGATTCCACATCGGAGGAGGAGGAGGAGGAGGAGGAGGAGGAGGAGGAGGAGAGGAGGAGGAAGAAAAAGAGGAGGAAAGAAAAGGATGTTAAAGCTGGGTGCAGCCTGTTGATGGCACTCAGCAAGATATTACAAGAAAAAGTTGAACTCAGTAAAGAACGGGTCAGTTTTTAAGAAGAAAATTAATGAGATGGAGAGAATCAGAAATTCAGGTCCTACAGCAGTGTGAAAAAAGACCTCTCCTTTCTCTTTTGGGCCCTCTGTTTCTACTGCTCCCCAGATAAAAGGAAGTCCTGTATTAGTGGGAATCTAATAACTATTGTTAACAAGCCCCAAATCCCAGGGGCTCATACAATGAAAATTTCTTTCTCAGATGCTCTTCAATGTGAGCAGTAAGACCCAGGGAATCTTTCTTCTCAGGTAAACACAACTAATTAGTCCTGAGGCAAAAATCATTTCAGGGGTGATACCTTTCTACTAAGCCCAATAGCCTCAAGACAGCCACCATTAAGTTGAGAAAGAATGGCACCGGAAAGCAAACCAAAGTCAGACAGGGTTGAGAATTGCAATTCGGGGGGAAAAAAAAAAAAGTGCAGTTACTGAAACACGGTATTGGCTAGAAGCAGCACTATTAGAAGTGCACATTTTTGAGAGGATGATGTTGTCAAGGGAGCCAGGAGCCTGGGTTTAAAGGCTATGGATCATCCGACATACCTGAACATCCTAAATGTTGAACTAGATGCAGGGGCCGGTGGAGACTTAGCTTGTTCTCTCTCTGGTAGGGAGGAGGAAGAGGAAGGGAACAAGTGGCAGGCAGCTAATCTCTCCTATCCTGGATTCCCACTGCTAGAGTGTCGATTAGTCAGTGTAGGCCACTGAGACAAAACACCACACCCTAGATATTTGTGTAGCTTAAACAACAGACATTTATTTTCTTAGTTTTGGAGCCAAGGGGTCATAAGATTTGGTTTATACTAAGGTGTTGGCTTGTAGACGATCATTATAGAGATCAGGCTAGCCCTGCTCTTAGCCACTCCATACTGTGTGAAACAGTGGCTCTCAGCGTGCCCTGACCTGAATAACTCCATTTTACAAGCAGCATTTGCCTCCATTTTGGGTGCAGATGCTGAGGCAGGATAATTCTGCTGTTGTTGTGTATGTAAACACCACCACATGTTCAGCACCATCCATGAGGCACAGACTGATGAACAATTTATTCCTAAAAGTAAAAAGGTACTACCTATATAGATTTACAAAAGCAGACTGGGAATATATGTGCATATGGGTCTAATTAAAACCATATCATCAAAATCAGGCCTGAGAACTTATCAAACTCACCAAACTGATACAATACCCTCATCTGGATCCCAGAAAGAGGGCTAACACTCTGATGGCAACAGTGGTGGCCCCACTGTCCTGTCATTGGCCGAGATGGTGTATACCCCAAGAGACTGACAGGCAGAGAACCACCAACTGTCCCTGGGGCTTCAGCTCACCCTGCTACTTGACACAGCCTACTTTAATGGCCACCTACCTACTCGTGCATCCAACTGTTCCTAGACTTGGTCTTGCCCCTCACTTCCATGGTCCTTTGGTCCTGTACCTCACCCCTGTGACCTCCATGGTCCTGCACCTGTGCAGTTTGACTTAACCATGCAGCTTGACTTTGAGCATCCAACAGCTTTCTGTGTTCCTTACTAACTCATCTAATTGCCTGCAGTGAGTCTGCATCTGTATCAGCTCCCTCTGCTTGTCTCCAGCAAAGCCTTTTGAATTCTGAATTCTCTTTAACCCCTTTTTAAACGTTTCACAACGTACTTATCCATCTAATAACTGTGAGATGTGTAATGTGTGATCTAAGAGTTAATATTAGATTAAGTTATTAAGATTAGACTAAAAGAATCTGTGATTGCAATGGCCAGGTCTCAGGGGAAACCAAGGACTATTCGGTAAATTGAAACCAATGAAGCCACCATGGCTTGTGGGTTTATTGCTTTTCAATAAATTCTGACATTGTGGAAGATAGACATGTCCATCTGTATTTCTGATGTAGCGTGCTCATGACAGTCATCTTCATATTGTCCTTACATGGCCTTTCCTCGATGTGTGCAAGTCCCAAGGATCTCCTTATGTGTCTAAATTCCCTGTTTTTGGATACCAGTCACACAGGATTAGAGCCTGGCCCAACAGCTTCATTCAAATTTAATCAGCTTTTTTGATGCCCTATCTCCACATGCAGCTATTCTGAGGTACTGGGGCTTGAGACTTCAACATCTGGGCTGGGAAAAGGAAGGGGCACGATTCAGCACACAACGGGAATATTCCCAGACCCTTGCATCTAGGTGACCAGGCAACTAGATCAATGGATTGTGAAGTTGTAACACTTCCAAGCCTGCTCCTAAGACACCATAATACCTTTCATATTCCCCACTTTTGTGCCTTCCAAACATGCAGCAAGTCCAGAGGCCACCCTAGGAAACAGGGAAGTCACACAGCAGCAGGAGTCCATGGATGTGCCTGGCAGAGCCCTCCACTCCCTACCTACCCAGGGCTGTATCTGGGAAAGAAGCTGTCACTATGTTAAGCCCCTGGAATCTGGGGGTCTTTGTTACATCAGTTAATGGACACCCCCCACTAGTACCAAGAAACTCATTTTGTGGAATGATCACATAGACACCTGGCTTAATAAGTTATGACTGAAGTCGTATGGCTTAAGCAAAAATTTCCAAACACTGAGTGAGAAAATCTGGCATCTATTCTCTCTAACTTCATACTCCAGGCAGCAATTAGAAAACAAAACAAGCAGGCTCCCTTCTTGCTGGCTATGTAGGAGTACATCTGATTCTGCACATGGTCCTTGGTGCCAGACAGCATCACTATTGCTTGTTAGGAGAAAGCTGTCTAAGAACATGTAAAAATTGTAGAATCCACACATAAGGGTCTGTCCCAAGCATCTGTGGATATTTGTTATATGTTACTCATTTGGCTTTTTCCACACAGAGCCATCCTCTAGAATAAGATCCGATCCCTGGATTCTGGTGGCAGAGATCAAGGGCACGCTTCTCTCAAGCAATTCTAGTCAGGTATGTTGCCTATAAATAAAAATTATTATTTTAGGACAGATTAGTAAATATATAGCACAATTGTTTACCTCCCTCCCCTTAAAAAAATCCCTCACCTTAAAGGACACAATATAGAGCCAGACAGAAAGAAACACGCTTCTATGCCAACCTAGTGCTTCACGCAGGCAGTGGTCAGTCACATGGACTGTAGAGTGGGACTGTTAGGTTCTCAAACTTCTAGAACACTAGGCAGCTATCTGTAGCTTGGCCAATTATTTCAGCTTTCTGAGCATCTATTTCTTCATCCATAAACAGAAATAGTTATGCCTGTCACATCCTCTCCCCAAAAGGCTTGAATGAGATGATAAAAAATAATGCATGAGAAACACTTAGCAGGGACCAACGCCTGGGAGATACCCATTCATATTAGCCATTACCTTCTCCGGCTTCTAACTTCCGTTCACTGGCACTTCAGTTGTTGGTGAGCTGGTTTGCAGCATTCTGGTTCCCCAGGAGCTGGCTATCCTGCTTCTGTCTCAGCTGCTCACATAGTCATTGACCAACATGATGGAGCTGCATGTTTTCTGCCTGGAAACACCAGCCAGTTTCCATCCTGTAAATTTCCACTTCTCCCTGGGCTTTCAGTTCAGCCCACTGAAAATATTTATGAGCTATTTTGTTTGTTTGAAAAACATTCAGTATGTGTATAATCAGTTTGTGGTTTTAGCCTAATTATTATTCTAAACCATCCCTTAAGCTCTCTATGTACTGTTCATTGGTTTTGGATCAACTATATATATAATTAATCAATGGACTTTGGACTACTAGTTTTTAATAGGTTCTGTATTTTTTAATATTTGAAATCTTGAATAATTATTGCTTTACACGATATGCAAATTATATGTAAATAGATACACTGTAGTAGAGGGGAAAACTGCAGATGTCCTTCCCTTCTGTATTGGTGCAGGAGCCCAGCCTGGCTCCTGTCATCTGTAGACAACTAGCGGTGTCATGGTCTAACACAGAAGATTTAGGGGAGACCAATGTCTCCCCTAAACATACGCTATGGTCCAGCCCTCCTCTCCCTGCTGCACGTACCCTTTTCAAGAGGTGTTGGCAATAGCCTAGAAACCACATCACACACAGCCCCTAAAGAGAACTCCAGGCCAGGCCCCTGCAGCATTTGCTGAAGGGGAGGATGAGCTCCCATCTTCTCACCTTACTGTTACAGCAACTCTGTGACAAGAGCTTGAGAACACCTGAGCAAGGCCTCAGGGACCTGGTGGTGAAGTGCCATTGTGCAATGTGGCATTGCCAGGTTCTACAGCATCCCTTTCCCTCTTTCAAAGGTGGTTTGTCTTGGATTCTCATCACACTGGCAAAATCAATGTCCTAAATGCTTCTAAATACAGCCCAGAGAGCATCCTGAAGGAGCTTGGTAATCACATCACCCCAGGCATGGAAGCCACTAGAGACCGTACTGACTATCATCCCAGGCAGAGCAATAGGCCAGCTCTCCTAACCCAGGCCAGCCTCTTCTCTCATAATGCCACTGACCTTAAGAGTATTCACCTTTTTCCTCCCCTGCTCTGTAGAACTTACTGGCTTCTGATGCTCATGGTCTGTATCCCTCACTGTTGTGTGCTATGATGGGAACTATTCATTAGTTCCTTTAAACTGTCATTTATTTCCAGATTTTTTTGAAGAAGATGGAAAGTCTGGAAATGGTCAGAGTTGATTATGGTAGATGGAGGAGTGGGGATTCAGGGGGGCTACAGGAAGGAGTATGGGCTAAGATTGAGGCAAGGAGACCAGTTAAGAGGGTGTTTTCAATTCAGAGGAGAAGGGAGTAAGGGTTTAATACAAGATGGTAACAGAGTGGTGAGCATGGCTGGGGCATACCACATGTCAAAGTGGCTGTCCATACATTCCAGGCCTAGTTCTGAACTGAACACTTTCCCCCAGCTCTCCCCACCTTCTGCCCCCACCCTCTGTAGTGGTTCTGGGGTTCTAAGCATACCTGGTATACATATACCCTTTCTCTAAAGCTTTACCCCATCTGTTGTCAACTCTGACTCCCACCAACCACCCCCAAGTCCTTTCTGCGGGCCCCATTATTTTAGCAATAACTTCATGGGGCCTTTTGTGGCAGTTTGCTAGTAACAAGGATCTGACTACAGGTGGACATCACTGTGCTCAGCATCTTCCAAAGGGTCGTCTGCTAAAGCCACTTCAGAAATCTAGACAGAATCTTGGGAAGGGACAATACTGGGCCCCATTAGGGGACTCTCCACTCATCTCCCAAGCCCCCATTTTCATTGCATGTCAGGACTTAAGAGGCTTGACCTCCATCTTTCCATCTAAACTGCTAGAAAATGTAGACTATTGAATTAATCCAAGGGAGGTGTGATAACTCACAGGGCATTTTAAGGCAGAACAGGCTGGTACAGAATGCTCCAACTGAAATTACTAAAGGAAAAATGTCTAGATGAACAATGTGCATGTATCGCTGTTTTCAGTTTTTGAGATAGTGAAGGAAATTGAATGTGAAAATGCTACACAAGGAGAATCCAAAAGTATGTGGTTCCAGGGGAGGTATGGCTTGTTACGAAGAAATGAGTCGAAGAGAGTTTACGCCCAAGGTTTGGGATGCGGTCCCAGAGGCTGCCACATCACCTTGCTCAACTGACAATAACAAAAGCGAAGGGGAGCCCTGGGCCACTCTGCAGCCTCAAGGCTAGTCTAGTGTCAGAAACATAACAAAGAGAGAAGAAAGCACCATTTGAAAGGAAGAATGCTGAAACACTATCATCTCCAGAGCCAGAAAGGGCCATGGAGGGCCATGCCGCACTGAGTCTGCCCAGAAAGGGCCATGGAGGGCCATGCCGCACTGAGTCTGCCCAGAAAGGGCCATGGAGGGCCATGCCGCACTGCATCTGCCCATGTTCATCCCGCTCATCCAAACATAAAATTGGATACTTTATCCTAGGCATCAGATCATCATCCAACCCCCACTACACAGTCCTCTACCCAGGCCAAAGACATTGGCCACTACTTGCTGAGTGCCTACCCACATTCAGGGCTTGCTCCTAATGGATCCTCCCAGAGATTTTCACTAGACTCACCCTACAGATAAGGAAAACCAAGGCTGGGGCTGTTTTACACCATGGCCAGGGTCAGATGACCACTGAATTTAGAGCCTAGATTTAAAGCTGGATGGTCTATGTTCACCACTGCTTTGTTTGTGGGCTCAGGCACAGGACATTCTTAGCAAGCCTACAGTACTTGGAAGCTACAAATTTTGTGGGGTGTGAGTGTGTGTGTGTGTGTGTGTGTGTGTGTGTGTGTGTGTATGTTCATGTTTGTACACATGTGTGTGGAGACCAGAAGACAGTTTCAGGTATCATTTCTCAGGCAGTAGCCTGGAACTCACTGATTAGGCTAGGATGGTGGCCAGCAAACCCCAGGGATTGACCTAACCATGTCTCCAGCAGTGGGGTTACAAGCACCCTCCACCAAACTCAGCAGTTTTACATGTGCTTCAGGGATTGAACTCAGGTCCTCATACTTGCACAATCAGCACTTTACCAACTGAGCTATCTCCCCAGTCCTGGGGTTTGTTCATTTTTCAATGCAAAAATCAATTTCTTTTTACAGTTTTAAATTCTAGTAGTAGTAGAAGTAGTAGTAGCAGCAGCAGCAGAAGTAGAAGTAGTGTGTGTATGAGCTTGGGTACACATGCCATGGTGCGTGCATGGAGGTCAGAGGAAAATTTCTGGGAGTTGGTTCTCTCCCTTCACTACGAGTCCCGGGGTTGGAACTCAGGTTGCTCAGGTCATCAGGCTCGCACAGCACGTGCTTTTACCTCCTGAGCCACATTACCAGTTCTAACTTTCTACTAGAAATTTAGAAATGGGAAATATTTTATTTTAGTATTTGTTTGCATATTTATTTATTTATTTATTATTTCAATAAATACGTAAACCAAGATGACCTGGAATGCTTACTCTCCCTGCCTCAGCTTTTACTAGTGCTAGGGTTATAGGCATGTGTCATCATGCCTGGCTTATTTGGTTTTTTTGTTTGTTTGTTTTTAAGTCTTTGAATATTTTATTAAAACATTGTGCCTGACTCTATATTTTTTAATAATTTATTGAGAATTTCTTTTTTTTAACTTTTACAAAAACTTTATTGAGAATTTCATACATGCATATAAGGTGTTTTGGTCAAATCCATGCCCACTCCCTCCCCTCCAACACCTCCCATATCTCCCCATCACTTTTTTCTCATAACTTCATGTACTCTTCCTTCTTTTTGCTACCTTAACATTCCCACCTCTGAAGAGGAGGGTCTTTTTACCCTAAATGCCTACCCTGTCAGTGGATCTATGTAAAAGACTCCCAAATTGCATAATTCTTGTCTCTAAGGGGAAAAGAAAATCCTTGACTGGTGAATAGGAGATGTGAAGGAGAAGTAAAGGCAAGAGTAATTAGCATTACAAGTTCTAGACCGGGAACTAGAAAAAAGTCAGAACAGGGCAATTTTCAAATGTTCATATGAGAGTCCATTGGACTTTCTTGATGAGAATTTCATACATGCGTATAAGGTATTTTGATCAAATCTATGCCCACTCCTTCCCCTCCAACTCCTCCAATATTGCCACATCACTTTTTTTTCTGATAACTTCATGTACTCTTTCTTCTTTTTTTTATGGGTTTTTTTGCTACTCTAACATTCTCCCCTCTGAAGAGATAACCCTAAAATCTTTTAAGGATTAAATAAGAGCTCCCAAATACTTTCAACATTTTTGGCCTTTGGAGTGTTGCAAGGGTATTTTGACTTTTAGCCAAGAAACTGGCTTCTTTTCTTTGGGGTCTTTTTACCCTAACTGCCCAGGCAATTCCTACCTCCTATTCTTATCACACCATCCTCTGAAGAGGTTACCCAAATTGAGGATAGGGACTCAGGACGCAGACCTCTCTGGCTTCTTCCCTGCTGAACAGGGACACAGGATGAGGCAATTGGAGTACCCCTTCAGTGGGTCTATCTAAAAGACTCCCACATTGCATAACTCTTATCTGTAGGGGGGAAAGAAAATCCTTGACTGGTGAATAGGAGATGTGAAGGAGAAGTAAAGGCAAGAGTAATTAGCATTACAAGTTCTAGACAGGGAACTAGAGAAAGGTAAGAACAGGGCAAATTTCAAATATTCATATTAGAATCCATTGGAATTTCTTGATGAGAGCTTCCAAAAGCATCCCTCTATTAGGTTCCTCCTCATTTTTTTTTGTCTGCCAAGGCTGGACTCGAGAGTGATGGATTCAGGATTTGCTTTTAGGCACTTTGATAGCTGTTGGAGTGTTAAAATCAGTGTCAGTTCCCTCTCAGTCTTCTAGATGGGGGGGGGACAAATTTAGCCATCATTTTAGAACAGTAGCGGGTTGTCTCCCTTGGCTACAGATGGGCACTACAGTATTGCAGGCCAAGATTTGAAATCTTATATCTGAGCAGCACTTTCTGATTAGGAACAAAATCACCAATGAGAAATGATTGTCTAAATAACTTTTTATATGGACTTAAGCCTAATGTCCTTAAGTGTAATCCCTTGAACTCTTAAAGAAATATACTGATCATTTTACTCTTTGGTTATACTTTCCTTTTGGGTGTTTAAGACCATACAGTTGGCCCAAATAAACCAATTTAATAAATCAATTTATTTTTACACTGAAAGTCGTTTGAGGATTTGTTCCTCAGGGGTCACATGGGCTTGGGAGGAGCCCCTGGCTCCTTTCATAAGTCCTCATTTGTGATTGTATGCTTTGGTCTACCCAGCCTACCCACAAACTCCTTTTTTTAATTAGCAGAAGTATTTACTGAAATCAACTCTTCTGTGTTTAAGATAACAATTTTGAGTAGTCCAACCTCAGAATATAAACACATACAGAAATTTTTTCTTTCTTTCTATCTTCCCTTCCTTCCTTCCTTTCTTCCTTCCTTTCTATTTTTTGTGGTACTGGAGAACGAACCTAAACCTCGCACACTGAACTAGACCCCCAGTCCATACTGGAGAAATCTTGAGGTCCCAGCAGTGATGATCAACATGTTACAATCAAATTGCAAGATGCCAGGAAAGCATGAGGCACCACAGTATCAGAAAATATAGACAAGAAAACTGACCAAAATGTTCCAATCTGACTCAGGGTGAATGAAATGATTTCATGAAATGTAATTTATTCTTTTAAATAGACTAGCTAGTATATAATTTAGATGATTAGATATTTATATTATATGAGTATATATATTCAAACATACATATATAACTTTAGATGTAGGTTCTATACATGAGAGAAAATGTATGGCATTTGTCTTTCTGAGTCTGACTTATCAGGCTTAACATAATAATTTCCAATTGCATCCATGTTTTTGAAAATGTGATTCCATTCTTCTTTACAGCTACATAAAACTCCATTGTGTGTATGCATCATATTTTCTTTATCCATTCTTCTATTGATGTTGCTTTTGGGTTTGTATTATTCTTGTTTTCTTAAGATGTTAAAATATATCATTAAGTTAGCTATTATTTAATGTAGTCACTCAAAGGTATAGCCCTTCCCCTTAGAATTGCTTTAGCTGTATGTCGGAGTTCTGGTGAGTTGAGCGTTCATTCTCATTTGTTTCTAGAAATTTTTAAATTTCCTCCATGATTTCTTCAATGACCCATTGATCATTCAAGCGTTCAGACTTCATGTATTTGTGTAGTTTCTGTAGTTTTCCTTGCTATTGAGTTCTGGTTTTATTATATTGTGATCTTTTAAAATATAATAAATTGTTTTAATTCTTTTGTATTTGGTAAGACTTGATTTGTGGCCAAGAATGTGCCTATTTTACAGAAGGCTCCATAAGCTGCTCAGAAAAATGTGTATTCTGTATCTGTTGGATGGAATATTCCAGCATTTGGTGCATATATGTTTACAATTGTTAAGACGTCTTGATTAATCATTCCCTTTATTTATATGTTATCGTTCTTTATATTTTCTCATTTTGGTCTGAGGTCTACTTTATCAAATATCAGAATAGCTATGAAATCTTGATTTCAACTTCAGTTTGCTTAATAGTTTGTTTTCTACTGTTTAACTCTCTGTCTGTGCATGTCTTTACCATTGAGGTATGTTTCTGAAGACAACAAATGGTTGGATCTAGATTTTTAACTCAGTCAGACAATCGCATCTCTATTGTCGAGTTTAGGCCATTTACATTTAAGGTTATTATTGAGAGATGTTTAAGATTCCTGTAATTTTGTTGGCTGTTTTTTTGCTTCACTTTCTCCCCTATTCATATCAGAGACTTTCTGGTCTACTGTGTTGGACATGCTGGATTCCTTCCTAACTTTCTTTTGTTCATATAATCCTCCCATGAAATTTGCTATTTCCTTTACTCTAGTCATTCAGACTTTTTTCCTCCTCTGTGTATTGCATTCCTTTAGGTATTTTTTCTTTCAGAGCTGGCTTGGTAGTCATGAACTGTCTCTGTGCTTGCCTTAAAATGTACTTATTTCTTCACCAGCTGTAATATATAGCATTGTTGTATACAGCAATGTTGGTTAGCAGTTATTTTCTTTCAGGGCTTGAAATATATCATCTCATGCTTTCCTGGCCTTGAGAGAGAGTTGGAATGTTGCCCTTACCACTGTTAATATTGCTTATTGGCTCTGTATTTTTGACATCTTGACTACAATATGCTGTGAAGATGCTTTTGTCTGGTTACCTTTATTTGCAGTTCTAAGTGCCTCTGTGGTTTGATGTCTGTTTCTTTCTCTTGATTTGGGAATTTTTTTGGCTATAATTTCATTGCATAAATTCTCTATGCCTTTAGTGATTATCTCAGCTCCTTCTTGTATCCTGTGGGTTCTTAGATTTGGTCTCTTAATTGTGCCCCAGAGTTCTTGGACATTGTGATCTGCTTATTTTCCTCCTATGATGCTTGAACATACTTTATCAATCTTGTCCCCCATTCTTGGCATTCTTTCTTCTGCTTGATCAAAGCTATTGATGATGCTTTCCACTGTGTTTTTAATTTGATTCATTTGGGTTTTTCATTTGCAATCTTTCTATTTGATTTTTTTCTCAAAATCTAAGTTTCCTTGCTGGATTTTTCTCCCATGTTTCTGACTTTTTGTCCATATTGCTGATTTCTCATCTATTTTGCTGATCTTTTCCTCTGTGTTGCTGACTTTCCTCTCCAGGTCCTAGATTGAATCCATCTGCTTATTTCTAACTTCTTTTAGGTCATTGATCATTTTCACTAGCAAAATTCCTCTGGCATTTTACCTACTTCAACATCTTTGAATTTACTAGTTGAGGACACTTGGGGAAGAGTCACATTGCTTTGCTTTTTCCTGTTTCTTGTGTTTCCTGTTGTGATTTGTGCAACTATTGTCTTGATACCTCTTCCAGTTGTACATGGGGGATATTCTTATTAAGAAGCCTACTCCTGAAGGCTCAATCCCCTGTACCACTCCACTAGGAAAAAAAAAAAAAAACAGTGCTTTTGGAAATGGTTTCCACTTCTCTCCTGCCAGGTAGCTGTGTAGCTGAAGTTGTATTTAGTTCATTGAACTAAATACATGATGGAAGTGTCTCTTCCATCATTTTCCCTGCACTTTTCAGGTATCTTTTAACTTCCTGTATAGATTTCCAAAGCTCTTCCTTGATTTGAAAGTCTACGTTTTTCTTCCTCTCACTCTCTCCTGCACTGGCTCGCGTGGAAGCAGCTTCAAGCCCATCCATCATCTTACCCAAATGTAGGAGCATGGTTGACCCCAAATAGCTGTACCACTGAAAAGATCCACCCAACATGATGACAACTTTCCAAAAGGTGCATAAAGGCTTCTATCCATAAATTATTAATATTTTAGCTCAAAAGGACATGTGAAGTAGGGAACTCATGATACCATACTGCACAGGTGAGTCATGAATGCAGGGCCTCAGTTTATTACAAACTTTGTCCATGGTTGAGTCCTTCCGCTTTCCAGGCCTTTGTTCTGAGTTCTGTAGCATGTTATGGCCTCCAGTTATCACAGTAATCCATCTCTCAAGAGAAACTGAGGTCCAGAGGGATCAGTTGACTTCCCAAAGCTAAATATGGCAGAAGTGGGATTTGGTCCTTGATCATTCTGATTTGAAAGCCTCGGCATGCTCTTCTAACGCACTTCACTTCCTGAGCCTCTGTATCCTGCTATTTAACCCTGGGCAAGAGCAAGTAAACATGACCCCTGGAAGAGCACAAGTCCAAGAGACAGTTTTAGACAGTGACCCTCTTGCTAATGGAAAGAAATGACTATGGTGACCCAGCACCAGCCTCCAGGCCAGGCCTAATCTCTGTCAACAGAGTAAGCAAAGTTAAGTGGGCAGGAAGACCAACAGAATGATGGGAAAGAAGCCGCTGGGTTAGGGAGGCATAGACTGAACCCCACACCTGAAGTATATACCTCTAAGCCTCAGTTTTACCCCCGTTAGCCTCAGAATTCACTCCATGGAGCAAATTGTGGGGGTAGTAAATGAGATGGAAAGGGAGAAATTGTTACCAATGTGGTTTTTAGACATTATGTGAGTAACTATTGCACATTAGAATGACAAAGAGAAGATTAAGTATTAGAATGGGAGCAAAGACAAGCCAGTCTCTGAAGTGCCCGGTATCCAATAGACCCCAGCTTCTTATCCCTGTCCCTTGCAAGGCAATGGAAGTTAGTGACTATATGCCTGGTATTAGGTCAGTTCTTGGAGTGAAAAGCACTGATAAAACATGAGCTCCACCCTCCAGAGTCCCCAGAGTCTTACAGAGACTATAAAACACATGCCCCTCACTGCCATGGAGGCAAGGACACCAGGTACAACCTAGGGAAGGGGCAGGCCACAGGATGTGGTAAACCAGCTCACTGCTCACTGCCCTTGGTGAAAAGGAGCCACGGGGTGGTCACCCCTAGAAGATAAATCCCCAGATTTCATTTACTTAGTCATGTATGGTGAATACGTAGCTACGCAGTACCTGAGCACTTTGATAGCAACTATGAAGAACAATCAAAGCCTTTCAGCTTTCTCAAATCTCAACACCCACATCTGGCCCTTCCACACTTTTATCAAGGGATTGGATCACTCAGTGCTACTGAGGCACCTCTAGTTCTCAGGGAGGGATAGCAGGTGAGTGACATGACCCATGATCAGGTTCTTGCCAGTGACATCCCTTTTAAAGGAACACTCTTGCTTGTGGGTTGACTAGTCGACAGAAGGATATTTGTATTGCTTGGGTCTCCTGAGCCTCTGTGGGGACGTGCCCATGGCCTGTCCTTGAGGGCTATGACCAAGCTTAGAATTTCTGACAAAGCAGTGAGCTATTAGGTCCTGACACCACAGTCCTCACTTTGACAACTACACTGTCACTTTACTGTTTGAAACACAGGTTCTATTGAAACATAGTACTACAGTAAATGTGTTCCCAGGAGGTCATGAGCTGAAAATCCAATCTCCACTGCAACAGTGTTGGGAGGTGAGGCCTTTGAAAGTAATGAGAAATGATGCACTTCCTCATGGGTGATGGATTGCTGCCATTATCACAAGAATGTCTTGTTATTTAGAGAATGCTTATTGAGGCAGGCTCTCACGCTGTAGTCTGAGCTGGCCTTGAACTCTGGGCATTTTCTTGCCTTAGCTTCCCAAGTGCAGGCATTATACATGTGAGCCACCATATGGGCAAGAATAGGTTTGTTATGAGAGTTCAGCCCTCTCTTGATCTCTGGCTCCCACCATACACCCCAGTTCTCTTGCCCTTTCACCTTCCACCGTCAGCCACAGGATAGCCCATCAAGAAGGTATCACAGATGCCAGTCTCTCAGTCTGGAGAAGCGTGGGAAGGACATTTTTGGGAAGTATACATTTTCCAGCTTCTGGTATTCTTTTATTGCAGCACAAAGTAAACTGAGACACGTGGTCTAGAAGAAAAACAAATATCTTTTCTAATGTGGTGCTCACTGAGGCTGAGGGTGTGGAGTTCAGGCTTTCAACTATGTGAAAGGTCATATCCTTGCAGGCAGGGTGGTATGATTTTGTGGAAGCTGCCTTTATAAATGGCTCATGGTCATGGCCCCTAGTGACAACATCTGCCTGAATGTTTTGGCTGGAGAATCTATCAGAACTGTGCATGACGCCTGTGGCTGAGAATGTGAGTTTCTGGAAGAGATTAATGTCCGAATTGGTGGATAGAGCAAAGATTGCCCTCACCAATGTGGGCAACATCATCCAATCTATAGAGGTCCAAATAGAGCAAAAGGCCAAGCAAGGGCGAACTTGCTCTCTCTTTTTGAGCTGGGACATCCATCTTCTCCTGACCTCAGACATCAGAGTTCTAGTTCTCCAGCATTGGAGCCCAGGATTTACACTAGCAGCACACTTCCCCTTTGGCTTGTAGCTCAGACTAGAAGTTACACCATCAGCTCCCCTGGGGCTCAGGCCTTCATACTCAGTCTGACTACAACATCAGCTCTTCTGGGTCTCCTGCTTGCAGATGGCATCTCACGGGACTTTTCAGCTTGTGTAACCCATGAGCCTGTTCCCATACTGAGTCCCCTTTGTAAATCTCCATATGTCACAGGGGTTGGACATGAGACATTGGCTACACATGCAGACACTACATATTTTTAGTTCGCTCCACATCTGGGTCAGTTGCACTCTGTCTTGTCTCCCATGTCATCCTACTTGAAATTTCCCCTTCAGATTTGCTAGAGAGATTCTTCAAAATGTATTTTCATTTAAGACATGGGTCAGTGGTAGGCTAAACTGGCCTCCCCAAACATATTCATATCCTTACCCACAGAGTTCATGAATATTAACTCATATGGCAAGGAAAAATAATCTCTGCAGGAGTGATTAAAGTAAGGATTTTGAATGGAAGTTTATCCTGCAGTATTCATGTGAGCCCTAAATGCAATCACAGCTGTCCCTGTAAGAGAAAAGTAGGTGGAGATTCCTCACCCAGAGGTAGAGAAAATGTTGTGAGATTAATCAGGGAGAGATCAGAAGTTGCTGACCTGAAAGACGGGAGCTGTGCAGTCACAAGCCAAAGTGCACTGGCAGGCAAGAGTGGCGGTACATGCATTAGACACATGCAGTTATACACATGCACTACTTGGGAGGGAGGTAGAGGCAGGAAGGCCAGAAGTTCAAGGAGAGTCTGGGCTTTATAGTAAGTTAAAGGTCAGCCTGAAATACACGAGATCCTGTCTCAAAAACAAAACTAACAAAACTAACAAATAAACAAGAGCCCTGGCAGCACATAGGGCTGGAGGAAGCTCTAGGGGGAATGTAGCCCTGCCAGCACCCTCATTTTGGTCAATGATGCCAATTTCAGACTTCCATCTTCCAGAATGAAACAACTTTCTATTTTTTAAGGCACTAAAGTTGTGGTAATTTGTTACAATAATCACAGGAAACAAATGTATTTCTTACCTACCTGAGAACATTGGGTATGCCACCCTCTTGTTGACAGTTTAACAAGGTATACAATTATATATGTTGTTAGCAAAAACATTGAGCATTTCTGTAAGAAACAGTATATTTTAAAATGAAATGGAGATCTTTTTTAAAGGTTAAAAACTCATTCAATTTTATGTCTTACAGGGTTTATAATGAGTTCAATATTGTATAACTGTATTAATTCAACTGTGAACCTAAAAATTTTATAGCCACTTTTGAAAGAGATGTATCTTTGCTCTGGAAATTGTTGTTGAGTATGTTAAAGCTGTAATGAAATGCTTCTTCTAAAAAATAAAAAAAATTTAATTATATATGCTACACTATAGGCCGTTTGTGCTTAGGTTTGCGGACATTATACCATAGGCTTCTAGCAGCTAGTGTAGCTGCTGAGAAGGACTTTCATGCTAAGCTGAGAAAGGTTATCCCCCAATTTTTTATTTCCCTGCTCTGTGGACTTCATGCATTCACCCTTAAAGTTCTCCTACTCCATCCAAATGTGCCTATGTCCACTCTGCTTGCCCTTCATGGACTGTTTTGGTCTAAAAACTACTGCTTTCTTTGGTTCAGGAAGTATCTCCCTTATTTTTTTTTAAAAAAAGTCATATTAAAACTAAAATTTAGAGCCAGGGAGGTTGCTTGGTGGGTGAAAGCACTAGCTGAGTAAGCCTGATGACCCAAGTTCAATTCCCAGAACTCACATTAAGAAAGCCTGATGTGGTGGCATGCACATCTGTAATTCCAGCACTCCTACAGCAAGATGGAGGGTAGAGACAGGAAGCTCACAGGAGTGCACAGCACAGCAGCAGAAACAAGACAGACCCTACCTTACCTCCACAAGGTGGAAGGTGAGAATACACTCCTGAAAGCTGTCCTGGGACCTCCATACATGCACCATGTGGAACATGCACAACCACACTTACATGCACCTACACACACAAACACACACACACACACACACACACACACACACACACAATGAAGACATAAAGTTCAATTTAAATAAAAGTTAAAGCCGGGCATAGTTTAATCCCAGCATTTGGGAGGCAGAGGCAAGAGGATCTCTGTGAGATTGAGGCCAGCCCTGGTCTACATAGTGAGTTTCAAGCCACCCAGGGCTACATAGTGAGAATTTGTCTCAAAGAACAACAACAAAAAAAATCCAAATACATAAATGAACTGGCACTGGCATGGATAGATCTTAAATCAAAAGGATTGGACAAAAAAATAAAGCACGTAGAGTTTAATTTTGTTAATATTATTTATTACATAATATTTCATTTTATATACTTTCATTATATAATAGGTTATTTTAATTTATTAATATATGCATTTCTACAAGGTTTACAGGATGATTCAATTAAGTTTAAAAAAACTACACTGCCAGGTGTGGTAACACACCCCTTTAAACCCAGCACTCAGGAGGCAGAGGCAGGAGGATCTCTGTGAGATCGAGGCCAGGCTGGTCTACATAGTGAGTTCTAGGCTAGCTAGGCTACAAAGAGATCCTGTCTCAAAATTAAATAAATAAAAATAAAATGTAATCATATTAAAAATTAAAATTCTATTAAAACCCTTAGTAGATACTGAAGTTTTTCATGCCTCTTTTCTTGGCTTTTCTACAGTATTTTCTCCCTTTGTACTCTTGCACTTACTGGGAGATTTCCTTTCCAAATTAGTAAATTGCCTCTATGTCCTATCTATTGCTCAACCATGCTTTGAATTTCTAGACCCCTCTTTATTGTCCCTACTTTTTGCATAGTATTCTACTCTTATTTTATGGAGGCAGTCTCTCTTGACTTGAGGGTAGCAACCACACTTTTGAAAATAATGTTCTCACTGTTTCTGTTTCTTTAAATTATATTTAATTTTTCTATGGTTAGCTGGTGCTTTTTATGACTTTAGTGTCCGTGTTCATCAGCTTCATGTCACTATAACAAAATGTCTGAGATAATTAACTTTTAAAAATGAAAGGTTTATTCTGGCTCATGGTTCCGAAGGTTCTGGTATAAGATTGGGGATTCATTGTGTTGTACTTCTAATAAGGCATCACATTATACACATCACAGCAGAAGCACATGGGAGAGCCAGCTGTTCATCTCATGACCAGAAAGAAATGAGGAAGAAGCCAGAGTCCTTCCGTCCCTTTTTGGCATGCCCCCAACCATCGAAGGACCTCCCACTAGGGTCTACCTCCAAAGGTTCCATTACCTCACAATGGTGCCCATTGGGGGACATTCAGTATACAAACTTTGGAAAGTATTCTTCAGCCAGGCCTGATGGTCTGGGTCTGTAATCTCAGATAGCTATATGGGCTGGTGGAGCAGGAGGATCAAAAGTTCAAGGCCTGTCTGGGGTACAGAGTGAATTTGAGGCCAGTCTGCGTAACTTATTAAGACTTTGTCTCAAAATAAAAAGTGTAAAGAAGGCTGGAGATGTAGCTCTTTGGTACAGCAAGCATGCACATCATAAGATCCTGTGTTTAATCCCCAATGCCACACACAAAATTCCCTCAGATGGGTATGATTTCAGGGAATACACTCGAATTTTAAAATAGTAGGGGAGTATATAGTTGGGACCTCTACACATCCTTAGAGAAATAAATATACCACCACAGTTTAAAACTCACTAAATGGTTCTATACAAGTCACCCCCTACCCCTACCTACATGCCACCTCCATCCCTACACATCATCTCCACCCCCCCTACACACTACCCACACCTGTACACACCATCATCTCCGTCCCCACACTTAGAGGACCAGTAGCCAGATCAGCAAATCTTTTTAAAAATATTTTACTTCATTTTTTATTTTATGTGTGTGAGTATATTGCCTACACGTATATAAGTGCACCTGGGTCATGAAAGCTCACAGAAGCCAGAAGAGAACATTGGATCCCCTGGAACTGGAGTTACAGACAGTTGTTAGCCACGGCCATGTGGGTGCTGGGAATTGAACCTGGGTCCTCTGGAAGAACAGCCAGTGCTCTTAACCACTGAGTCATCTCTCCAGCCCCCAGATCAGCAGCTCTTAATCCTGGCAGAACTTTAGAATCAATGAGAGAACTTTTTAAAAAAGTGTCTGGCCCTGGGTACCCTCAAGAAAAGCTAATATCCATTCAAGGATGGGAATCCCTGGAACCAAGACCATCTCCAAGACTACTGGTGCCTTTGTAATTATGGCCAAAGACTCAGCAGTGTCAGCATCACCCGGGGACTTGTCAGAAACTCAGACTCTCAGCACCGCCCCCTCAAGTGCCCCAATTCAGAATGCGCATGAAAACCAGATCCTTAGCACTGCCTTATGTGAGATTATGAGGCAATACTGTATATTTTAGAAGCACCTTAGAGCCTGATAAATCTGAACTTGAATCCTAATTCTATTATCACTTAGCCAATTCATTAGAGCATTAAAGTTGTGGAGGCTTGGTATCTTAGTTCATTTTTTGTTGCTATAACAGAACACCTGAGCTAGGTATTTTGTAAAGAAAGAAATTTGTTTTTCCTCACAGTCGTAGAGCCTACAAACCCAAGACTGGATAGCCTTAATGTTTTGGCCTCTGGTGAGAGTCTCTTGACAGATGGCATCATAACAGAAGAGATCACAGATGAAACAAAATCAGAGAGACTGGAGCCAGGCTTGATTGATTGATTTTTGTGGGCTAGGGAAGGAACTCAGGACTTCATACCTACTAGGCAAGCATTGAGCTACACCTCCAGTTTTAGGCTTGTCCTTTTTATAACAGTTCCCTCTTACCAGAACTAATTGGGCTTACCTGATAACTTCATTAATCCTTTCCTTGGGTGGTGGTGCCAATGCTCTAACCACTTTCCACTAGGCGCAGCTCAATTTCTGCCAATTCTTAACACTTCTACACTAAGGACCTAGTGTGGAGTACTTGGGGGTCACACTCAAACTCTGCACATAGCCAGCAACAGCTTAGTACAGTGCTGGGCAGTGGCAGAGGCTCCATATTAGTCCCTTCCTCCTCTACTTTCCCAGGTTCCAGAGAGTACCATTCTTCAGCAGGGCCATTCCCCCCGTGGCTCCATCTCCATCCTGCCTTACAGCAGATGGTTAACCAAACATGCTTTGGTCCCCCACCCTGTATTATGAGAACTGTCCAAGTCAGTCTCCTTAGCAGCATCTTAAGTGATCACCTCTGTCCTCACATGTGGAGCTGGAAAGCATAGCCTGGCTCACTGACCATTGGTGGTAATTGCTTATTCACATGTATACACCCCAGACCTGTTTTTTTCTCTGACTTTGTCTCATATACAAACATATGCAAATATGTGTACATGAGCGCCCTCGGAATTTCTTTCAGTATCTGTTGGGAGGACTAGAGGCTGCTCTATTGGTAGATCAGAAAGTGGGATAAGCTTGCCCATCACTAAGTGAAAACAGTGTTTCTAGAACTTTAACACAAATGTGGATCTCTATGGGAGGGAGGGGGTATCTTGCCAAATGTCAGATTCAGATTTGCCACCTCTGAATGGGGATCTGAGAGTCTGCATTTCTGACAAGATCCCTGGTGAAGCTAAAGCTGATGGTCCAGGAGCCACATTCTGAGAGGCAAGAAATTGGAATAACCTCCCTTTCCCGGGGGAGACTGCAGAGACTCTAGAAAGAGGGAAACAGTCTAGAAGGGAGGTTCTGCTGGGATGCTGTCTAATGGAGACAGACCCCGGAAAACCTGTGTCCTCACATGATCCTATTGCCGCATCTCATTCAGTCACTTAAAGGATGGATACTAGAAGGGTTCTTTATTAAGTGAAATGCATCAGTAAGTCAAAGGAAAGCAGCATGTACATCTCCAGGCTAAAATGTTTGATGGGACTCTCAATTCCTAGGGGCAGGAGAATGGAAGAGAAGAGAATGCCCTCTTCATACAATAAAAATATCCTGAACCAACTTCAAACACTTAGCGCAATCTTTTGAAAGTCAAGGACAGGCAAGAACATCTGCTCTCACTCCTAGGAATTCGCACTCCTCTGAAATGTAGGACCACAAAGCACATCACCCAGAAGGATGTGTGGTTGTACAAAGGAGAATGAGATGCAGCTATCAAAATTTACAGGTTGGATTGACCTGAAAAGTTTTAGAGGGAATAAAAAATTTTTGGTGATGTAGCAGAATACAAAAACAAAAAGCAAACAAACAAAATAAAACACAAAACACAATGACTTCCATACAGACATCTTATCAACTAGGAAGTACACGGAGGGAGATTTCCCTTTAGCTATGACAGCAAAACTGAGGCAAAACCAGAAATTAACTTGAAAATTGATATGCGTTCATCAGTAAACCATTACAAAGAGTCCTGAGTGACTTGGACATACCAAGCCTCTTAGCAGGGCATGAACAGTCCTCACTGCCTGATCCTGTGTCAGGGTGATACACAAAAATGCTGACAGACAGCGCAGTGCCCGTGGTTCACAGGCTGTGGGCATCTCGGTTTGGTGACCTAAGCCATTTCTGAACTGGGCATCTGACGTCAGGATCTTTGGGGGTCTTCTCAACCTGAGTCCTGGAGATGATCCATCATTCTCCTGCCTGGAGCACCTGGCCTGTAGCATTCTGGATGCTAAGTTGGGGCAAAGGCTGCAACTCCTCATCACTTAATGCTGCTTTCACCAGGGTGCACAGTCCCCGTCCAGCACCGGATGCTTTATGTCTCCCAGAAAATGACATCTGTCTTCCATATGGAGTGGGAGAGGTGACCATATACATCTGCTTGCAACCAGATAGCCCAGCTTGGCCCAGAACTTGCTGTCGTCCTGCCTCAGCCTTTCAAGTGCTAGGATTATATGTGATTGCCTCTACCAAGCCTTGTCTTGTCTTTTTTTTTTTTTTTTTTTTTTTTGAGGCAGGGTCTGTAGCCTCAGCTGACCTGGAGCTTACTATGTAGACCAGGCTGGCCTTGAACTCACAGAGATCCACCTGCCTTTGCCTCCCAAGTGCTGGGTTAAAGGTGTGCGCCACCACACCCAGCAAGCCTTGTCTTTTAAATGCTGCCTTTGCTCTCTCTTTTACAAGGAGGCATGGCACAGATTTCTGGAGCAGCATCCAGAACCCCCATGGGATTGTGTCTCACCTGCCCACAGCTGACTTTCTGTGCATCTGTGCCAGGTCTACACAGTCACATTGTTCAGCTGCTTCCACACAGCCATCACCTATTTTCCTGTGCAGTTCACCCATACGCGTTTATGTCTTAAAAGAACTCAATTGTCTTAAATGTTATCAGACAGCAATCTCACTCAGGAGACCAGGTGAAAAACTATATTGACTGCATATATTACAGTGAAAATCCATTGTAACAGAAATGGGGGAGGAAAAGGAAAAAGCAACAGACCAGAGGGAAAGAGAGGCCAGAGCCACGGGGTCTTTTAAGAGAGAAGGAAGTAGGCACAGGATTTTTCCTCCTCTTAAATACCATCTTTTAAGATAACACATCTCCTTCCTTTACAGAACAAGTTGTCAGTAAGTAACAAGTCTAAACAGTCAGTCATCCCACCATTGAGTCACCCCAAGGAACAATGTAACACCTTCGATAACCTTCCTGAACAAAGATGTTATCAAAGCCAATGATAACCAAAAAATGGAGGTGATTTAAATATCCAACCTTGAGAAGTGTTCAAGGAGCTTACACTGCAGCCAGCTTGATGAAAGATGCTGTGGAATCACTAAAGATTATATTTTAACAAAATAAAGATGAGAGCTATTTTAAAATATTTTATTTATTATTTTTATTTTATGTGTATTAGTGTAATGCCTGCATGTAGGTAGGTGCACCCTTGTCATGTGATGCCCAGGGATGTCAGGAGAGGGCATTAGATCCCCTGGAACTAGAATTACAGGTGGTTAACCTCCATGTGCGTGCTGGGAACCAAGCCCAGGTCCTCTGCAAGAGCAGTCCATGCTCCTAACCATAAGCCATCTCTCTAGTCCCAGATGAGAGCTATATTACACAAAAGTTGAATAAAATTAATGTATACTACTGTTCTCGTTTGATTTCTATTGCTGTGATAAAACACCCTGACCAAAAGCAACTTAAGGAAGGAAAGGAACTTTTTTTCATCCTAAACTTCCATGTGACATTCCATCATTGAGGAAAGTTAGGGCCAGAACTCAAGACAGGAATGTTAAGGCAAGACTGCTTGCTATTTCACATAGCATTAACTCTCTCTAACCAGAGAAATCACTCATAGCCAAGGAAATAAGGTACAAACCATGGAGGAACTGCTGCCTGCTGGCTTACTCACAGGATCATGCTTAGCTAACCTTCTTACACAGCTCAGGACCACCTGCCCAGGGCTGGTACCACCCACAGCAGGCTGGGCTCTCTTACATCAATCTGCAGTCAAGACAATGACCCACAGACATGTCCACAGACCAACCTAGTACAGTCAATTCCTCAATTAAGGCTTCTCTCTCAGATGGTTCTAGGTTGTGTCAAGTTGACAATTAAGTATAACTAGGACAACCATCCTAAAAAGTATGGTAAATAATTTTTCTTTAGTTTTGTCTGGAAAAAATTAAGGAAATGCTCCAAAATATTAATGTTGCATGAAGTCTTATTTTTCTTCCTTTTTCCCTCTTCTTCAATAAGCAAGTCTTTCTTCTATTAAAAATAATAGCTTTATGGAGGTATGATCCACAAGCTATATGGTTCACCATTTTAAAGGGAACAATTCGGCTAGTGTTAGTTTTAGTAGATGCATCGCTATCTGCAAATATTGCCATGGTCAATTTTAGGACATTTTTATCATCTCAAAAAGAACCTCTATATATTTTAGCTATGAGCTTCAGATCTCCATCTCTGCCCAGCTCTAAGAAGCCATTAACCTACTGTATCTCTATAGATTTTCTTGTTTGGGATATTTTAGATGAAGAGAATCAGACAAGATGTTACTTTTTGTGCCTGGTTTATTTTACGTCTTTCAAGGTTCATCCATGCAGCAGTATGTGTTAGTATTTAATTTCTTTGATGGTATGAATACACAGTATTTGTTTTTCCATTCTTAATTTGATGAAAATTTTGGTTGTTTCTACTTTTTGGGTACTGTGAATGTTCTATAAACATTCATATATAGGTTTTTGCCTGAAATAACAAATACATTCATGTTTCTTGGATATATATGAAGGAATAAAATTGCTAGGTCATGTGGTAACTCTATTTATCATCTTGTAATACAAATTGTTTTCCAAAATGCCTGTAACATTTTACCTTCCCCTCAGTTGTACATTCGAGTTCCAGTTTCTCCACAGCCTTCCTTGCCAGCTGGTATTATTACCTGTCATTTTATTATAGCCATCTTAGCACATGTGAAATGAGGTCTCATTGTGGCTCGGATTTGTGTTTTCTGGATGGTTAATGACTCTGAGCTTCCTTCTTGTGATCTGTGGCCATTCGTATATCTTTTTTAAAAATTTTATTTATTTTTATTTTATGTGTATGAGTGTTCTACCTACACGTATGTAGGTACACCACAAGCATGCAATGCCTGTGGAGGCCAAAAGAGGACCTCAGATCCACCCCCTGGAACTGGAGTTACAGGTGGTTGTTAGCTGCCATGTGGGTGCTGGGAATCGAACCTGCGTCCTCTGCAAGAGCAGCCAGTGCTCTTAACCGCTGAGCAAACTCTCCAGCCCCTTATATACCTTCTGTAAAGAAATGCCTATTTAGAGTCTTTGCTCATTATTTTAAGTTGGGCTTAAGACTTTAAGGTTGAGTTGTATTTCTTCTCACTTTGATGCTATTTTTCCATTGGACACTTTTGTAGACATTTCTTTGATCCTTTGATCAACCCAGGCCAGTTTCTCACATGCTCCGGGTATAAAAAACAATCATTAAAATAAAACCCAAACTGTTGTCAGGAATGGTCATGTATTTAAGGCCAGCCTTGGTTACATAAGGAAGATGATATGAGACCCTATCTCAAACAAAACATGTTGTTCTCCAGACAGGAAATGAGTGTAGTGCTTTTACCTCTTTTGTAGAGGTTGTTACTGTCATTGTTTTGGTGTTTCAACATCTGTCAAGGGGTGCAACTGGGGCAGTAGAATCACAAATGCTTTGTGGCCTAGGTGCTGGTGGCAGTGGCAACAGGGCTGCTAGCTGAGGTTGTTTCCCAGCAGATGTGGCACAGCATCCTCTCTACCTGGCACTGAGCAATGGCTTGCCTGGGAAATGAAAACTGCTCACTTTCTGTTCCTGATCATTTTATAAGCTCACCTATCCAACTTTCCTAGTGATGTGGTATACAACAACCAATATTAGTTTCTTTGGGGCTCAAGTGAACGTAAGTACTTTCTTTTCACAATTGAGAAGCTTGGCTAGCTAAAGATGATTCTTTTCCTGAGAATACTCCCTCATAACTGACTGGCAAGAAAGAGCAACAGTTAGAGTTTAAGGAGAGAATATTTTAGGATTGCATTATGTTTGAGAAACTTAGGCTGGGCATGGTGGCCCACACCTTGTCTAATGTGGTGCAGAACCTGGTTCATTAATTCAAAATATAGTCCTTAAAGCACCAGGAAGTAGCCAGCTCCATGGCCCAGCTGAACCAAATGCCGGTGCTGACTGGTTGCACTGCAGGTAGAACTCCTGGGTCTCAGGTGCGTGTAGCCAGCTTCTAGACTGGCCCCCCATTGGTCCTAACCTTCTGTTGGCAAGCCTGATGGGCTCTCTTCTCATATTGAGGGTCTGGCTAACAAACAGCATACAGCAGAAGTAATAATGTGTGACATCCAAGGCCAGGTCATAAAAGACAATGTGACTTCCTCCTTGGCCTTCTGGACTTCTCTATGGGAGCTGACTGCCATATTAGAAAAGCATTCCAGCATCTCTGCAGCTGGAGAGAAACAGGCTTCCACCAACAGCCAGCACTCACTATTCAGTCTGACAGTGGAAATGAGTTACCAGCATTAGGCAAGCCCTGGCTGACAGTTGACTGCAGGCCCAAGAGAGACCCTCAGTCAGAGCCACCCAGCCAAGCCACTTCTGGCCTGCTGGCCCAGAGAAAACACAAAGCTCTCAGACAATTATTGCTGTGCTATACCTCTAAGCAATGGGTCATGTAACAGCAGAAAAATCATACACTAGGTAGCAGTCAACACACTGACTTGCTGTTTTGAGAAACCTATAAATTCCACTGGTAAGCAATGGGGCCATCAGTATCTACTTTCTTGGCCACTTGTATATTTGAGGATTCTGTTTCTCCAGTGTGGGGAGCTCCTCTGTGGGCAGACATTTTCCTGCTCAATTTTTTTCAATAGAATTTGACTCATTTCTCATACATGTGTTGCTATGATGTAACCCCTCTTTGAGGGGTTAGTGGTATGCAGGGTACTTCTTGGAAGTGCTATAGCTGAGGGATGCTCAAAAAGAGACCACTGACATCAAAGACTTCATGCCTGAGTTGAGCCCCACTTTCAAGCATCAGGCTCTAGATCTGGTCAAGATGCTAGTGTCCCAGACATCCAGATGGCCAGGACCAGGAGTCTCCCTCTGTCTCAAAGGCCTGAATCTGTTCCCATCCCTGAGACCTGGCTATTAAATAAAATCTCTTTTGAGCCCATCACAGTGCCCCTGAAGTCTGCACTGCACAAAGGTCTCAGATGCTTTGCCCTAGACACCATTCATTATGCCCAGCCTGAAGCCTCTGCTCAAGAAAAAAATACTTAAAAATCTCTGAAGTCCACCAACCAATGTTACACTTAGAAAAAAAACATCAGAAGTGACTAAACGAGTCTGATGTGGAACTCAAGTAGCCGTGCTGATTGGCAGGAATAACTGTAATTAACAGCCAAACTGATCAACAAATACAGATTTTGCTTTTAAAAATGAACCAGTTTAGGAGTGTTCTAAAAATGACAGAACAGCTTCTCACACCCTAGCTGCACTCCAGCCATCCTGATCTTATGCACACCTACCACTTTGTTTGCAAAATAAACACAACACAGTTCGATGCACAATATTGAATGTCTTTCATCCTAACAAGGATTGGCTGTCACACATCCTTAGGAAATATTTCAGTGTTGGATTTCCCCCCAGTCTTCTGTTCTAGGACCCCCTACTCCTCCCACCCTCAGGGGCTTCCAGGTTGCGTTTGTCAGCAAGCAACCCAGTTCCATGTCTTAGTCACAAGACCAGCCTCAGCAGATGGGTGCAGCTGCCTCTCGCTTGCCATCATATTCTGAGCTTTCCTGATTAGCTGTTTTGTTCAGACTCAGGTCCCTGAGTTCACAAGTAGTCTCTAGAGGGATCTTCCAGTTTTTAGCCCTTTTCATCCAGAGAAAAACGACCCTCATGCTGAGTTCTAAGGGGCTGCAGAGGCATAAGGCATCACCCAAGGGTGGCCTGTTGTCCATTTCTCCAAAGAACTCTTGCCCATGTTGGCCAAGGTGATGCTCCCCACTCTCACAGTGGGGGCATCTGGGCAGTTGAAGCAGTGTGGGAGGCCAGCAGAGCCTCAACAGGACCATTCAGGGCCAGTTACACCTCAGCTCCTCTATACAATATCCCCTTTCATCCCCCAGGATCTGACTTAGGAACACCAGCTCTCCCTGTGTCCATCCCAAAGGGTAAGTCCAGTTACCTCAGCAAGTACCAGTTGACAGCTGACAGAAAGCTGAGAGACCAATTCATCCAGAGCTGGTGTGCAGAGCCCAAATGGCCAAGCAAATGCTTCACTGAATTCGCTGGTTTGCTTATTGGCATATTCAATAAAAACACTCAGCTTCATTAATGGGAGTGTTAAGCTTTGGTAACTGATGAGGAGGAGCTATATAGAAAAGTATATTTCCACAGGAGCAGCCAAATACCAGCTGTTCTAATAGAACTTTTCAGCTGGTGCTGGTATTTTGGTTGAGGTTGTTTGGGCTATTGCTAACTTTTTGCAAGCACATTGAAATTTAAATCTGGATGAATAAGAGAGCCCCAGGGCCCTCCATAATCTCTCAGAATCAATCACCAGTCACCCCCAACCCACAAATATGTGCCATTTCTCTCTTCTGTGGGATCTGCCTCTTTAATGTCACGCCCCTCAGCTCTGTCAAGGTAGGTCCTGGCCACAGCTGTATTGGTCAGAGCAGCTGCCTCTGGCAAAGGCCAACGGTCTCGATTGACAGGTGAGAAATTCCCAAGACACTGGACCACAGCAAGGCCCTGTCTGCCATCTTGAGGGACAGGGCTGAAGGGCATGGCGGCTTACCAGTCCTTGCCGCTTCCACTGTTAAAGCTGGGAACTGTCAGCAGTTGCTTTCCCAGCTACCTTTGTGTGAGGGGTGACCAGGCAACCCAGTCCTACAGGATGTGGTCAGCTACACAGAGACCTGAATTTGAGCTCCCCCAGCTGCACAGCTGATCTGAGACTTACAGGAAGGGAGGCCTACAAAACAAGACAAACTAGGATTTGAGAGATCTGAGTTCCAGAACCTTACACTAGGCTCTACTACTAGTGTTTGTTGGTCAACTATGTGACCTTGGGTAGTTCAGTCCCCCTTCTGAGCCTTCTTTAGCAGTGAAAGCTGATGGTTATGCTGGATCTTTAGGAATATATACCCTGACCCTGGGTCAGGTCTCAGTGCAGTGAACAGGCCCCTCCTCCACATTGTCCCACTATTCTTATTCTGCCTCATCAACACAACCAAAGATTAGACTAAACTCTCTGAAACCATAAGTTACATAAATAATTGCCCCCTTAAACTGTTTCTCTTAGGTACTGGGTCACAATGAAAAAGTAACTAACCCAAATAGCTATATTTAAATTTTCCCTTTTTTAAATTTTATTTTTTATTTTTTATTTTATCTGTAGGAGTGTATTGCCTGAATGTATGTAAGGTCACCCATATTGGGCAATGCCCGAGGAGGTCAGAAGAAGGTGTCGGATCCCCTGGAACTGGAGGTATGGACAGCTGTTAGCTGCCATGTGGGTGCTGGGAATCAAACCCGGGTGTTCCACAAGAGCAGCCAATGTTCTTAACTGCTGAGCCATCTCTCCAACCCCCATATTTAAATTTTCAAAGAGATTAAATGAAGATCACACTGATAGGGCAAAACTGGAAAAGATACTGGAAAAGATATTCTTTCAAATTATGATCGGGTTAGATAATCACTAGAAAACTGAAGGAGAAATTGGTGAGTAGGCCAATAGATCTAAGGAAGTCACAAAGCTCTGAGGAGACAGACAGCAAGGGGTATAAGAATAAGGAGATAGGAAATAGGAGAAAAGAACAGAGAATCAAGAGAAATGAAGGAACCAAGACACTCGTGTGCCTGAGAAGCTCTGGAGCAGAGAACTGGCAATAGGCTGTTTACTGAGATTTTTTTTCAGAGATTAGGAGAAACAAAGGGTCTTGCATTGAATAAACACATCAATCCACATATACAAAGAAAAAAGCCATCAAAGCTAGTTTTCGTAAACTCAGGCCACCTTAGAAAGAATGGCCATAAGATGAAAGGCAGAGTTTCTATCACCAATGCAGACCCCAGAGTCCATGGATTCACCTCAGCACACACTAAGGAAAAATACCTTCTAAGGAGATCATGATGCAGACCATTTCTCTTTTCACTTCTGTTTCTAAATATCTAGTATTAAAGGTCCAATGTCCTTGTAATCAAGCTCTTGCCTATTTATCATGTCCCTTTGAAGGGACATGACAAAAGAGAATACACATGTTATCAGAATGAGGTGAAATAAATATCTTTTATTTACTTATCTTTTATTTAAAGATAGTTTAAGGGGCTGGAGAGATGGCTTAGCAGTTAAAAGCACTGACTGTTCTTGCAGAGGACCGGGATTTGATTCCCAGCACCTATATGGCCGCTAATTAACTCCAGTTCCAGGGGAATCTGACACTGTCTTCTAACTTTCATGGGCACTGCACAACACTGGTATACCTACCTACCTACATGCAGGCAATATACTCACACACAAAATAAACATAGAACTAGAACTAACAAGGATTTGGGGTGGAGAGAAAATAGGTCCAGAAGAAATGAGTGACTTAAAAAAATGTAAATGCGGTGGTCTTCCAGGGCCACCATAATGCAGTACCACAATGGCTAAGCCATAGAGACTTCCTTCCTCAGTCTGTAGGCTGCGTGTCCCAGCTGCAGAGTTGTCTCTTCTGATGCTCTTCTCATTGGCTCGTGGATGGCACCTTCTCACTGTGTTCTTATTGTAGGCTCATGTGCCCATCTTCCTCTTCTTTCAAGGATGTCAGTCACTGAATAAAGGCTGTGAACAAAAGTTCCTGAAAAGAACTGCACTTTCCACTGAACCACCTGCAAGGCTGAGCCACTGATTAGAGCGTCAATGACTCTGGAAAGGTTGGAATGCTGCAACTACAATTTATCTTGGGCCATTTTTAGTGCCCCTTACTAGCTGTTCCCTACCCATGTTTGTGTCTGAACTAACATTTTTGTGAGTAGCAGGTAAAAGATTTTAGAATGAATTAACAGACTTCTAGCTGTTAACAGCCATCAACTAAAGGCTGAGTGTCTTCAGAAAACATCTGAGGCCTCTAACAGTTTGCTTTGCTTTTCTGTAAGCCATCTACCTAATGTTTCCACCAGTGTACTTGAAAAATGCCTTTATTTATGGTTTTTTTTTTGCTCTGTTACTATAACATTTTCATCAAACTGTTACCATCTTGGAACATGGAATTTGGATAAACTAAATCTGTGCTCTTGGACCATGGACATTCATATTTGGCTCCAGAATAACCTCTTATCCTTTGTGAGGTAAGAATTCTGTTTTTGTGTTAACAGGACCCACCCTAAAGAGCTTGTAACAATTTCCTCTCTGCAGAACTTGTCTTGAAATGCTTGTTGGGATACTGGGGACTCGTTATGTGAATTCTGAGGGGCTGCAAGTCAGCAGTAAGTGTAAGCAAAGCAATCAGTAATGTCTAATTAAGTATTGAATCATCATCTTCATCATCATCATCATCAAGTTAAGTGGCTTAAAACATGAAGAAATGAAAACACAGTCTCTGACTATACTGACTCAATTTATTGACTTTTCTTCAACTTTACAATGGTACAAAAGCCATATGGATTCAGTAGAATGCATACTTTGAATTCTGAATTTTGTTCCTTTCCTTGCCTACTGGTCTATATCAGGACTTCTTAAACTTTTCCCATTCACAACCCCTGGGAAATTTTTATGTGACTTTGACTATGTTAGATATATAAAATAGATATACAAATCAAGCATTTACTGAGCATAAATAATAAAGAAATGCATATAATTGTACCATTTATATTCTGAGTAGATGGATGTGTCCACTTGTTTTTACATGAAGAATTCAATCTTAACTATTTGCTACTGCAAGACACAAAGTATCTTCAACATTTCTCAGAGTTTGTTGATTTTTTTTTTTTTGTTTTTTTGTCTTTTTGAAACAGGGTCTCCCTATAGCCCCAGCTGTCCTGGAACTCACTATGTAGACCAGGCTGGCCTTGAACTCACAGAGATCCATCTGCCTCTGCCTCCTGAGTGCTGGGATTAAAGGCATGCACCACCATGCCCGGTGATATTTGATTTTTAAAATGTCAATGTCTGCTTTGCATAAATACAAAATGATAAAAGTTTAGGACCGTCTCAGAAATTGTTGGTAATCCCAAGCCATAATTCATGAGCAAATTTCTATTGACTCAAGTTATCAACTCAAAGAGCAATTTTTAAAATCAAACATTCTAACATAATATAATCCAAAGGTTCACTAATTTGATACTTACATGCTAAGGAGAAGCAGTAAAAATACAGCAACTCATAACACACAATGGTCTCAAATCTAAGCAGAGGTGTTTGGGGCTGCATTCATTGGTGCCACATGGCATGATGGCATGTGTGGTGCAAAGTGTGTTCAGAATCAAGGCTTCAGTGACATCATGCAATACAACATGGACCAGAGCTGTCATCACATGTTCAAAAAACTTTTACTGTTGCCAAATTTTTCGTGACCTCCACATTCAGTTACCCAACCATTATGGAGTCACAGCTCACAGTTTAGGCAGCTAGGATCTATCTATAGGGCCATAGTTTCTCCTCAACCAGACAGAGGCAGCAAGCTCCCACCCTCAATCAACCACTTCATCATGAGGGAAACGACCCACACTCTGCAGTGGACTGTGCTGCTAAACCAGGAAGATGTATGGAAAATAGAGGAATTCAATGATTCAATGCTTTTTGTTGTTGTTGGTTGGTTGGTTGGCTTGTTTTTAATAACTAAATTTTTTAAAATTTCATATATGAGTTCTGCATTTGCATCATTTCTACAGTCCCCCTTCTCCATTCTTCCCATGCCCTCACCTCTTAATTATTATTGTTACATATATACACATGTGTATATGTATAAACAACCTGCCAAGTCCATTTAGTGGTGCTCCTATGTACATGTGATTAGGACTGAGTAATTGAGATTGGATAACCTACTAGGGAGCTCGTTCCTGGAGAAAATGGATCTGTCCCTCTCTCAACAGCCATTGATTGCCATAGCTCTTTGTCTACAGGTGGGACCTTAAGAAATTTTCCCCACAGTTTGTTTTTGACCTCCACATTCAGTTACCCAACCCATATGGAGTCATAGCTCACAGGTCTCACTCTGTACCCAAGGAATCCTCCTCCCTCAGCTGCCCAAGTATTGAGATTATAGGTATGAGCTTCTATGCTCAGCAATTAAATGCATTTTTAACTTAAGCTATTTTCAATTTATATTGAGTCTATTGGGACATAACCCCATCATCAATCAAGGAACCAAAAATAAAAATGGGAGCTGGAGATATGGGTGTTTCCTAGGCATATGGAAGTCCTGAGCTCAGTACCCAGCATTGGAAAAGATTTTTTCTTTTAAAAAAAAATTAAAAGCAAAAACTTTTTGAGCTGGATGTGGTACTCATGTCTGTAATCCCAGAAAGCTGAAGCAGGAGGATTGCTGTGAGGCCAAGACCGGCTTGGACTACAGGATAAAACTGTCTCAAAAACAAATGAACAAAAAAGAATAAAGAAAATGGTTAGAGGTGACATATTAGAAGTTATAAGATAGCAAAGTTTCCAGAACATAAAAGACCTTCACAACTCAGTACACAAAGGCATTTCAACCCACAGAAGTGGGATGAAAACCAGGAAGGGGTAATTCACAGAAGAGGGACCCAAGTGGAAAATGCTCTCAGTTCTCAATCATTCACAGAAACATTGCCATACCATTTGAAACTTCATGTTTTGTTTGGGGTGGGGGTGGAATTAAAAGTTGGCAACCCTGCTGACAATGTGAATCTTTGTGAAAATACAACAGAAACTTACCCTAGAGGAGGGGTAAATTGGCAGAGCCGTTTGATGGACAAATTTGCACTCGTTACTAGAATTTGAAAATTGCATGTATTTTATGACTCAGAAAATTCCCAAGGTATCAACCTTGGGGGAAATGTTTTAAAAGGGGAAAGAACACTTCTGTTTTGTTGTAATAATGAAAACATTTTTAAACAACCTGAATTTCCACCAAGAAACTAATGATAAGTGAAAGTTGTAGTATTAATTTACAGAAATTAAAGCAAACCACTTAAATCTGTGTCTCAGCATGGGCAGATCCCCAGTGGAACACCAAGTGAGAGGAGCAAAGTGACAGGAATCTATACTGAGTGGCATGTCCTTTACGTGTATTATATAGATTTTTAAATACAGAAGACCATGCTTTATAGATGTTACAGGCATAGATACATATTGAAGTGCTTTTTAAATGGACAAGGAGAAAAACACCAAATTTATAAGAATAGTTTCCTCATGTTAGGGAAGAATGCACATAGGAGTGGGGAGTGGTGGGTAGATTCACTCTCATCTGTTCTGGGTGTGAGCTGAGATTTCCCATCTCACCTACGGTGCTTCTTCCCATTCCTCACCTACTTCTCTCATTTCCTGACAGTGTTTCCTGTGGCTACTCTGATAAACAGCATGCATGAGAATTCTCTTTCCAGGGGCTGCCACTGGGGAATCCATCCTAAGGCAGTGACCAAAAGAATACAAGTCTCTCTCCCACTTTCCAACGTGTCCCTCTTTGGTTGGCTGAGAAATAGCCTCCACAAAGATATGAACATCCTCATCCCTGGGAACCATACAAGTTATTGTAAGGGTCTTTACAGACCTGACTTTATAGATCTTGAGATGAGAGAAATTCCAGATTACCTAGATAGGCCCTAAAGACCCTAAACACCTATCCTAATGACTGAGGCAGAGTGCCTTGACCACAATCACACCAATCCTAACGACTGAAATAAAGACTGTACCATGTTCAGATGAGGTGGTACGAAGATGATTGGGGGAGATGAGAAGGTGCTGACTCAGAAGACTGGAGAGATGAGGCTTACTTAATCCAAGTAACACCAACAGCCACCAACAACAGGAAGATGCCAACCCTGCTGACACCTTCATTTTGCACTCTTGAGCTCCAGAACTGTAAGAGAGTAAGTTTCTGCTGTTTTAAACCACCTAGTTTGCAGTAATTTGTTAAAATATCCACAGGAAACCAACATGGCCTCCTGTTAATATAGCTTGTAAGGCTTGTGTCTGCTCACCATACCCAAGGCCCTGTGTTAACCCTTCTACCGTGACTTTTGCATTGAACCTCACAGTATTGCTCTGGATGGCTAATCTATAAGTGGGAGTCAGAATTCAGACACAGATAGGGCTGATACCAGAGCCATCTCCTCAATAAGCAATGGCCCCATTTTTCCAGTCAGGTGGTCCAACAGGCTTTCTAGGAAGGAAAAAAGGTATTATCTACCCCTAGTCAGGACATCAGGAAAATTGATTTCAGGTATAAGCTCGGGCGCCTCCATACAGCCAGCACCGGACCAATTCCAAGGGAAGGAGGCAGAACTCCACAGGCACTGAGCACGACATGTGGACTACAGCTGAGTAGACAGAGCGGGGCTCTGGCATTCATTGTCCTAGGGACCTCAAAGGAATATCACCCTATTCCCCCACCTCACATACCCGCCCCCCGGCCCATAAGACCTTGTTCTAGAAGTCACCAGGATCTGTCTACAAAAGTGGCTCATTTCCAAAAAAAAGAAAGAAAGAAAAGAAAGGAAGGAAGAAAACATCCCAAATCACTCCTCACCCAAGATCTGCATTCAACAAAGGAAAATTAAATGAATTCTGAGGAAGCAGGTGCTCAGTGGCTGGTGGGGGGGTTGCCAAGCAGGTCTAAGAACACCCATCAGTCCTCAGGACCCAATTAACTTCCCCTATGGAACACCAAGCTTTTCACTGATCCCTTCTCTGACTAACACAGAGGGTCCTGTGCTCTGATCCCCTCTACTCACCTCTGGGAAGTGTCCCACCTTCTACTGCTCACACCACTACCTGAACACACTGACCCAAGACTCCACAGTGATCTACACCATATTACTACACAAGCCCTCCTAACATTCACTTGACTGTGGTACTCAGATACCACCCCCTTCCTCTTATTCTCTAGGTATCGCCAGACTTGGGCCAACGTGAAAGAACTTGAGCTTAGCAGGGGAAGCAATCATCACGCACACAAATCTGTACTGTGATACATCAACAAAAGAGTTCAGCACTACCACTTATAGTTGAGGTATTTGGTCTGAACTGAACACTGCCCTAATCCCATTTCTCCTATGGTACATAAATCTTTGTGAGTCCCTTATGCCCAGTGGGCTGCTGCTGTCCTGCCCTGAAGTAGCCAAAGACTAGGAGGCTTGCCTGAGGAGCAAAGGCAAGCCACTTCAAAGGCTCAGCCACTCTGGAATTCATCAGGATCCCAGAGCATTGTGCACACCTTGTCTCCAGCCTCTTTCAGGGGAATGCAGAGGTCCCATCCTTCTCTGTTCCTGTGTTCTCTATCTCCATGCCCTGGAGCCCAGCCTCAACCTCAGCTATCCACCAGCTCTGCCCAGCAAGATCCAGTTGTTCTGGGTCTTTAGTTTTTTTTCCAAGCTAAATCATTTCTCTGCCTTGCTAATATTGTCTGCTTTCAAAGCATAACCATGATGCACAACACTAAATCATCACTCCTGCAAGGAACAAGGGGCAGAGGAGACGACTGGACAAGATGAAGCAGACCAAGAGTCTCTTCCTGTTTCCCAGTGCAGGAATTAAGGGGCTAAGAAGGCATTCTGGGGAAACAGGCTCTGAATGATCCAAGGCCAGACAGTGCCTTATATGGTAGAGTTCAGACCCTATTATTGAGCCATTCAGAAAATGGGGTATATTAGTTCCTTTTCCATTGCTGTGATAAAATACTATGATCAAAAATGGCTTATGGGAAAATAGTTTATTTTCGCTTATGGTTCCAGGCAAGGAGTCCATAATGGCATCTGACATCACGGCAGGAATAGGAAGCTGAGAGATAACATCTCAAACATAAACATGATGCAGATAGAGTGAACTAACTGGAAGTGGGGTGAGGCTATGAACTCCCAAAGCCCACCCCCAGTGACATACTTCCTCTACCAAGGCTACACCCCTTAAAGATTCTAAGACCTCCCCCAAATAGCACCACCAACTGGAGATCAACTGTACAAATACCTGAACCGGGGGGGGGGGCATTTCTCATTCAAACTACCATAGATGGAAAGGGAGTTCAGGAATATTCACCAGGTCTGTGCCAAACCGGACCTGGATTATCAGTTCAACACCCACTCCTCAGCCCCAATGCAGGACCATAAGGAGAACCTGGAATTACATCCTGAGGAAGACAGACAGAAACCCAACCGCTATGTAGTTGCCTCATGCAGGCAGGGTCTTGCTAAAAATTAGTACCTTCGGCACACCACACACAGTGCTTTCTGCCAAGGAAAGGTACCAGACCCTGAGGACAATACTTAGTTAAGTCAGGCATGATCCTGACCTCCCTGACTATCTCATGGACTATTGCTCTGGAGGCTACACAAACCAGAAGCCTGAAGGAAGACATGGAGCCAATGTGCCTTTGTGCTTCCAACAGGCCTTTCCATGTCCCCTTGGGGGAATGAGATTCTGCATTCAGTTAGGCTTTGCCAGCAGCTCAGTGCTAATCTCTGCAACAGGGGGCGCTAGAGGGAGGCTGCCAAGCAGGAGATGGGAGACAGGACCTGCTCTTTCCTGTTTGTTCGCTGTCTGCTTCCTGCAGACTTCCTGTTTCTGGGAGCGCCATCCTAGCAATTATTTTTCACCCTGGCTGGCCACAGACTGTTTCACAGACTGTACAGCTGCTGAATCCATTTGCAGCTTCAGTGACTCTGGCAGAACTGGGTGCACTCCCCCAACTCTTGGGAAACACCAGCAGCAATAGCTCCTGCTCCGATATCTGGGTGCTCAGCCCACCGCCCTTGTCTGAGTTCCGAGTTCCCAGACCTGATGGAGCACAGCTGCATCCTCAAGTCTGAGTCCCAGCTCTGAAGTCTTTCTAAACTTTCTGCTGGGCTCCCTTCACTGTGAGGAGGGTTACTACTCTCTCTGCCTTAAGTCACCCCTTTGGGCCCTCCACTGACCATTCAAGCTATCTAACTTTTCAAGCTATCTGTCAGTTCTATATATGGAGTTCTTTTCTAGTAACTGGATGCTAAAATCCTATCTTGGGTGGATATTTCCTACTGCTTTGAGCTCTCAGGAGCCCTCTTAACCCTCTCCGATAACAGTATCTCCTCTTTGACAAAACTGCATCTCCACATGCCACATTCCATACAACTCTACTTAACCTTTATTATCAGTACCCACTGGCCTGGACATGATGTTGGTCATAGACGCAAGCATGTGACTTCAAGGAACTGAGTGGAACCTTCCCCTGGGACCTTCTCCCTGTGCCTCTTTCTTCTAGGCTCTCAAAGGACTTGGAGGTTTAAATGGTGTTGTCTGAAAGAGGGCTTTCCCCTGCTCCCCCATCCCACCTCCATTCCATGCAAATCTCTGTGTGGTAGAAAATAATGAAAAGAGATCACAAAGAGAAATACGGTTGAGCATTGGAGAGAGAAAGATGAGAGAGAGAGAGAGAGAGAGAGAGAGAGAGAGAGAGACTAGTGGCATTGTAGAGACTTAATTCAGTCATAATGTTTACTCCCTTGCATTTCCTAATTTAGAAAGTCAGAACGTCCCCCTTTGTATTTAAGAACACTGTGTAATGTGGGTTTCTGTCACATTCTACTGAAAGAGTCCTGACTAATGTGACTGAAGCAGCGCTCCCCAGACCAAGGTTGTCTAGAACCAAAGTGAGTCAAGACTTGTCTAGCCAAACTCCTTTCCACATACAACAACTCACTCCAGTGTCTCCACTACATGACAGCCATTTCATAAGCATCCTGAACATGAGTGCCAAGCCACCAGCCGAGGTGCCCGATCAGCCATGGCCAATAGGAACAGGTCAAAGAACAAAATCTAAGGTGAAATGAAAAAGCAAAGTAGTAAAAAACATAGTCCAGCTTCCACCCATCCCAGGATCCTGAGCATAACCCTGTCATGTACCATTTATTCTCTACCCATCTGTGCAGGAAAATCGTCTAGTGTTATATAACCACAGAACTGCATTATCTCTTTTTTCTAGTCAAACTCCTTTTGAAAACATTAGGCTTCAAAGCTAGCTAGGAAATACACATGCACATATACACAAATACACATATAAAACCACTTTTCCCAGCATACCTTTTTCCTTTCTATAGGAGAGGGTCCCAGGATCTTACCTACTATTTAGTCCAGACTGCTCCCTCCCCACATCCCAGATGTGGGTCCTCTTCGCTGGGAGCAAAGTCCAGATCATCTCTCCAAAACACAGGTGTCTGCTTGAATTGAACAGCACAGACGGCAGGGCCCTCATGGTCACCACCCTGAGCCAGGTTTGCTGTGGGTGGCGTTTAGGGGTGGGGTGGGAGTCAAAGCAGTTGAAGCCCTGGAGTCAATAGGAATACAGTGCCATTCTCTCCAGCTGAGATCATTGGTATGAAAATTCCCCCAAATAGGAGCTTCTCCTAGTTATGTTTAAAATTTCTTCTTGGCATCAAAATCTTGAGAGAGAGAGAGAGAGAGAGAGAGAGAGAGAGAGAGAGAGCAAGCAAAAGCCCAATGAGGCTAAAAGGCTTACCACAAACTTCCCAGCTAGTCGAGGCTATCCTGGAGCCCTGCTTTGTTGCTCACCACCTGCTTTCCAGCAGCACACCAACTGTTCTGTTTGGGTTGGGCTGGAAAACTCATGCCTTTTAGATGCTTTGTCATTTGCACCTTTATTTTTTTTAAGTCAGCTGGGCTCTCCCAACTACCTCCCTGGCTACCAAAGAATGTAGAGACCAGGATAGACCTTCAAAGCCTTGAGAAGCAGAGGTTTTTCACTCCTAATCTGCTGTGATTTCCCTCTCAACTGGATTCACCTTTCCCTATCTCTCAGTTTCAATACTGAGAATCTGGTACAAAATGGATTGAATGTTATTTGTTCCCCCTGAGGTTCATGCATTAGGAGTTTGGTCATGGAGTGGTGGTGCTGGAAAGTGATGTGGAACCTTTAAGAGATGAGGCCTAATGGGAGGTCACTGGATGTTTGTAGGTTAAGGTAGGTAATTCCTACTTTGGTAGGAGATCCTGGTCTCCTGGAGCAAGTTCTCTCCCAAGAGCAAGTTGTTACAAAACCTGTATCTAAGCCATTCTTCTGCTTTCTGAGTTGAATTGACCCCTTCCCCCTCTACATATTCCTACCAGCTGCCGTGAGCTGCTTACCAGAGTCTGCTGTTCTGTTTGGACTTTCAGCTTCCCAAATAGTGAGCTAAAGATGCTGCTATTTCTTCAGAAAGAGCCTGCTTCATATGTTTCATTATAGGAATGAAAAAGAAACTGAGTGAAAACCAATATACCACAGAAATCCAGGATGTTCATACTATAGCGGAACACTCATGATTTCAGCCCAATTACTCCGAACACATCATACGGATATGAGAACAAGGAGCCAGAGACAGCAGGAAAATAGAGGTAGCCAGGGGCCAGAACTCTGGCACATATTCTGTTGGCATCAGTTTTCTGAATCAAACAAGTCCCGGTTCATTCTAGGTATGTGTTCTAAGGGGAGTTCTGTGATCTCCTTGAGTTTCGGTTTCTTCTGTCAAGTGACCATCATGGCACCTTCTTATGGGGTCAAGAAGATGAAGTAAGTTAATAGATGCAGAGTACTTAGAATAGTGCCCGAGAGAGTAATATATCATTATGAGCTCTTGTACTGGTTGCCTGCTCCAATAAACTTCCTATACTTTGAGTCTTAACACAAGATACCATTCTTGTAAGAGTCCAGAGCTTAGCACTCCTTACTAGAGGAAACTTGCTACATGGTAAACAGAACTCAGAATCATTGATCCACTGGATATGTCTGTGCCTGGCACTGGTGTAGAAAGGGGTGTAGCTGTTCTCCTGGTTCTAACCACTATGACTACAGGGGACTCCTTTCCCTTCCCTTCTGGCACTGGGGCACAGATCAGGTCACAGGCTGATGATGGGAATGACATGATTAGACCAAGAAGTCGAGAAAGATGCAGAGAAGCAAAGTCCTCACACAGACAGGGAAAATATGTTGGTCATGCCATTATGCCCTACCCACAAGTCTACTGTGGAACAATGGTTTTACAGCTCTTTTATTCTGAAATCAAGTTCAATCTCTCCCTCTCCCTCTCTTTCTCCCTCTCCCTCTTCCTCTCCTTCTCTCTCTCTTCCTCCTTCCCTCCCTCCCCCTTCCTTCTTCCCTCCCTCCCTCCTCTCTCTGACCCTCCCTCCACTTCATCCCTACCACGTTGCCTCCCTTGTTGCTTAAATGAAATGTCACCAGGAGCCCCAGTAGACACCATTTGACTTAGAATTTTTACCCAGTCTCTTGAGTTATTGCTGTCATTTTCTGGAAGGAACACCCAAAAGTTCTACCACAATTTACGGAATGATTATCAACCAAATTTCCCCCTCTTTTCCTTAGACACACCTGATTTAGCCCATTATTTTCAAACAGGGCTAAAAAATCTAAGTTTATTAATTTAATTAAACTTTTTAAAATAAATAAGTAAAATATTTTCTGTTACCCCTTGCTTTAAATATATTTTCGCAAAGCCTCCAACTCCACATTTAGTTTATTCTGCCTATGAAAAATGTATTCTTACTGCTAAACCAGTTAAGAGTATTTGTTACTCTTATAGATGACCTGAGTTTGGTTCCCAGCATCCAAATGGCATCCAACAACCACCTGTAATTCCAACTTCAAAGGATCCAACTTCCTCTTCTGGCCTCTGAAGGCCCCAAGCACACACATGGTGCAAATACATACACGTAGGCAAAACACTCATATACATAAACTAAAAATAAATCTTTTTTGAAAAGAGAGATGTGGTTATAGATATTCCAAGAACTCCTGTAAAACCCAATAGGAGGTAAATTTTAGAAAAAAACTCACAAGATACTATCCAGAAACAGGTCAAAGTTTACATTTTTACTCAGTATAATTATTTGAATTCTGGGGATTGATTTGGGGAATTAAATAAGCATCTTAAATAATACTCCCATTACTTTCACTAGACCTTATGATTAAACTTTTTCTATATATTTCCTGAGAGGAACATAAACTTCACTTAGAAAGTGACCATCAGAGCATATTTTGAATGGGCAGTAGAAAATATTGAACATTTTACAAGAGGAAATTAGATGAAGATTGACCGTCTCTGGAATAAACAATTTATTGTACAATTTCATAAAATAATTTTAGAGGCTCTATGAAATACAGACATAAAAGACATCACATTCAAGTGTGGTTGTAATTTTTTTTCTGTTTGCCTTAAAAAACATTATAGTCCCAGGAAACAGAATTATATTTAGGAGATAGAAGAATTAAGGTGTGGTGTGCACGTGTGCGTGTGTGTGTGTGTGTGTGTGTGTGTGTGTGGTGTGAGGTATAAGTGTGGTGTAACTGTGGTGTATGCATGTGTGTGTGTGAGTGTATGTATGTGTGGTATATGCATGTGTGTGTGTAAATGTGGTATATGTAGTGTATGCATGTGTGTGTGAGTGTGGCGTGTGTGTGTGTGTGGTATATGCCTATGTGTATGGCACATGCCACAGAGGCCAGAGGAAAATGTTGGGTGGCTGGCTCCATCATGCTCCGCCTCATCCCCCTGAGGAAAGGACTCACTGAACCTGGAGCTAGGCCCATAGCAAGACCCTGAAATCCTCCTGTCCTCCACAGCACTAGGATTACGCACTGGTAGTAACCATGCCTGGCATTTTTCATGTGTTCTGGGGATTTGTTCTCCTGTTTGCACAGCAAGCACTCTTACCCACTGAGCCAACTCTCTAGGCCAATTAAAAATTTTAAGCAAAAACTGTTATTACTCCCACTAGCCAATTCTATTACATATCTGAATACAGAATAACCCTGGCCTGGGCTCAGAGTCCCTATTTCTGAAATTAGACTTCACTCCTGTGTGCAGAAGACCCTAAGGTGCTGTGGTGGCTTGAGCAGTCCATGAAAGGGGTTTCCTTTCGTGTGGTGGCCTAGGAGGTTTCCCACCCCTGGAAAGGTGAACGTATCTTGGTTTATTAAAGCAGAAGAGGGTCACAGTGAGCCAGGTACACTGCAGGGAAATAATCTTTAAGAAGAAGTGATTATTCTCTTAAAGCTTACAATGCCCAGGTCACCTGGTGGCCTCTCCCACCTGTTTTGAATCACTGCCCTAGGCACTAGAATGTAAGGCACCATCTCAGCTCCTCAGCCCAGGTCCCTAGATTTTGAAATCCAGTTGCCCCTACTGCTTTACATTGACTCACATCCTGGCCTTCTGTACCCTAGCCCTGTGAGGAGGAAGGTCACACACTGTGGCACAGGGAGGTCACATTTGCTCTTAGAAACAAAGCCCTGTGCTGGGAAGGGCAGCTGGAGCACAGAGGTCAGTTTCCATATTCAGGAAATGAATGCCCTAGGGAAGGTCAGTGGGGCAAGAACTTCTTTCCCACTGCCAGTGCCCTCTAGGACTTCTTTAATCACCACCTCTTTTCCCTAAGGGAGGACACTTCATCCTAGGACAGTGGAAAATCAACACTGACTTCTCTCCTCTGAGGCTGTCTTACAGCATGCCAGGTTATACTACATGAGTTAGGTAAAGACTGATGGACTAGGGAGGGCCAAGACACTGAAGTCAGACACCTGGACTCCATTCCTGGTTCTTTGGTTCATCAATTTCAACTATGAGCAAGTTGCTCTACCTCTCTGAGATATAATTTTTTTAGCTTGTCCAAATGTTGTGGCTGTATAACACCCAGAGATGAGGACAGATGGAGTGGGAACAGCCACTGAAGGGCCCTGGCCAGGTACTCAGGGGCAGGAGAGGCCTATGACATCCATTTCATCTGCTGTTCTTCAGCTCAAAATGGCCAATCCAACCTCTTTGAGAGAAGCCAGGGAGCTGCTGCTCTGCCTGCCCACCTCAGGCCTTCAGCCCCAACACATAGGCTCAGCTCTCAGGGCTCTACAATCCAGACTGTCTCTATCCCAGCTCCCACCACACCTTCCTCAGACGAAAGCTTTCCTCACTAAACCAGGACCCTTTCCCTTGATTCTGGCCTAGCAGACCACACATGAGTACATACTTTCCGCAGGTTGCTTCCCCTCTGGGATGAAGCCAACTGTAAAGAAAAAATGCCAAGTACAAAGGAGAAGAATGAAGTTCATTTTTTACATTCTTCTAGGTTCCGTGAACTTCAGGGTAATTAGGCAGACACAAAGTGAATATAGGGGTCCTTAATCTTAGGTATTCTTAATTGCCTCAGTTGAAAGAGTCATTAATACCTTATTAATGGGATAGCTTCTGTAAAAAACTGAATTACCCTGAGACATGATGCAACCTGCTGCCCAGACACTCTGGAGTGTCTCCTGCTGTTAACTGCTCCAGGCTGGCTGTGCCTTGACATTGCAGATAATACTGCAGACAGAGGGACTGTCCTAGAGGCCAGCCCCAGGCCATAGTCAAAGGAGTCAAAGGGAAAATGGAGAACAGGTTAAACAACTAGGTCTAAATCCCAGAAGCATCCAGGTTAAGCCAGAGTGGCAGCTCAGACCAGTAATAGCCAGGCGGTGCCCTGATACTGTAAAACATCTTCTCTGTTAAGAGAAGCCAACAAATCCCACAAAAGTTAGAACATAAATAAAACACTCAGGAAGCACAAAGCTCTGAATGCAGCCATGGCTACCCTGGGGGAAGTCCTGGAGCTGACTTTGCGTTTTAACGTGTTGTGTAATTTTTCTACACTGACCTTGCATTATTTGAAAGTGCTTTTGAATGTTACTTTAAAGAGTCTTAAACATAGGCTGTCCTAGCCTAGCTGGTTTTATATAAGGCAGGGAGGCTGAACACACGGGATCTGCTCACACCTCTTTTTCTTGTCTTTTTGGTTGTGAGTCTGAGCCTTCAACGGCTGTACAAGCTCTCCAGACTCACACCTCTTTTTCCTAATGTCATGCTGAGGCCCAATCCCAGGGCCTCATACATGCTAAGCACATGCTCTGCCACTGAGCTACACTCATAGCCACAATGCTCCCATTCTGAGCATAAAAATTCTTAGGCCTAAGATAAATAGAAATCACAACCATCATAAAAGTACAAGGTCAAGCGAAGTCAAGAGAATAGAGACTTAGAGCTGGAGAGATGGCTCAGAGGTTAAGAGCACTTGTTGCTATTTCAGAAGACCCAAGTTCAATTTTCAACAACTGTATTGAGTGGCTCACAACTGCTTGTATCTCCAGTTCCTGGGGGATCCGACACCTCTGGCGTCCTTGGACATGTGCACTCACAGTACATGGCCCCCACCCCCACATACACATAATTAAAAATAAATAGATAAATAAATAAGTAAAAATGAGAGTCAAGACTCAGTTGTGCTGCCACATCTTCCATGGCTCCCTGGGTCCTCAGCATGACTCCACTGGGATTTCCCAACCCAGTCTGCCCACGATGGCCCAGCTGGAGAATCAACAGCCAGTGTTTGCAAAGCCAGTGGCAGTGCTGCAACCACCCAGATGAGGCAGGAACTGTAGGAAGACCAGGAATTCAGCCATCCACGAGATGAGGGAAAGAAAGACTTTACCTGACGACAGATGGAACTGTGCTTCTAGTGGGAACAGAGTTCCTGACTCTTCGGTGGCAAAGGCTGTGGCACTGCTGTTCTGTCATTAGGAAGCCACTGTGTCCCCAGGTCTTGCCATTTCCTTGCTGTTAACTTACTCTGAGGTCCAGTTTCCAGCCTTTAGAATGGAACCTGACTCGGGAAGTGGGTGGGAATAAATGTGTGTGCACATCTCACTGAGGTCAGGGTGAAGCTCTAAAACCACTTTCTGTTGATGGTGGTGCCATCCAGAAAAGTTACTAAGAAACCACTCAATTATATACCTAAAATGGCTGAATTTTATGATCTATAAATCAGACCTCAATGAAGCTGGTAATAAAAACAAAATGAAGTGAAACAAAAACAACAGTGAAGTCTCACCCATGTTCAAGTGACCTCCTCTTCCCTGCTGCCCCACTGCACGGGCTGGGGGCCCCTTCATAGACCCTCCCTTGGGTCTCACTTTTCACCATAACCTGTGTATTAGCTTTCTGTCATTGGGGCAAAATCCTGGGAAAAACATAAAAAAGAAAAAGTTTTGTAAAAGGGGGTGGTGTTTCAGAGGTTTTCATCCGAGTCTGTTGGCTCCATTGCTTTTTGGCCTCTAGCAGAAGAGTCCATCATGGCAGACTCATGTGGTAGAGAAGTCCTCTACAACTCATGACTGCTGGGAAGCAAAGAGAGGAAGAGGGAGAGCCCCCAGGGGGCGGTCTTCCTTATCCCCATGAAGGACATACTTCAGCGACCTAATGTCTTCCCACTTGCCCCTCTTCCAACGATCTCATTATCTCCCAATAGCACCACAGGCTGGAGACCAAGCCTTCAACACACCACAGCAGCCCAGCATACTTGTGGCAGTGTTTATATCTCTGACTTCTCCACATCCCTGACCAAGGCTCACACAAGGTTCTGAAAAACCTTACTAGCCTGAATGAAGGAAGGAGGAGCAGGAGGTCTGCAGACTCACTCTGTGGACCACATCACTTAGCCCTTTCACAGGTTCCAGGAACTTGCCTGGTTCCCAAGCCCCACTTCCGTATAGACCTATTTATTCTCTCATATCCTTAAGCCACCTTGTCCCAGGCCCAGAGGAAAACACAGGGTCACTCGTTTTGTGATCCAACTCAAAAACATTGCTTCCTCCGAGAAGAGAAGGAATAAACACACACACACACACACACACACACACACACACACATATAAAACTATGTATACAGTTATACATATATATGTATAACAATAACAAACTGGAGACCTGGTTAAATAAAAGCATCATCATAGGATGGATTGCTATGCAGGCTAGTTAAAAGCACTCAAAACAACTGAGTGGATGGAAAACCAGAATGTTGTGTTGAGCCACAAAAACAGGATGAAAAATTCAAGAGTATATACAACCCGGACCTTTCTTTGTGTGTAATCAAATCAAACTAGAAAAATTATCACAATACTTACGGAGGAATTGTAGATCCTTTCTAATTTCTGCCTTTATGCTTTTCTGTATTTTATAATGTTGTACAGTGAGCATTCATTGTTATTTTTTAATGGGGTGTGTGTGTGTGTGTGTGTGTGTGTGTGTGTGTGTGTACTGTGGCATAAGTTTGTAATTCTGAGGATGACTTTTAGGAGTCAGTTCTCTCTTTCAACCATGTGAATCTTAAGGATCAAACTCAGGTTGTCAGGCTTGGTGGCAGATGGTGATGCTTTATTTACTCACTGAGCCATCTCACCAGCCCATATTATGGTTTCTTAAAAAAATCACTTAAAGAATATATAAAAGCACAAAAGATAATGCAACAAAATCATGCCTCTGCTCTCTGAAATGCAGAAAGATGGTAGTTTGCTTAAATTTTTTTAAGTATAAAGCAGCAGATTCGGGCAACACCCCTGTGTTCATTCCCAGATCTTTCCTTCTCCTTTTCTAGAGACAAGAACTTTCTAGATTAAATGTGTGTCTAGTCAACATTTTTATGCTTGTATTATATTAGTTAAGTAGAATTTGTATTTCAAATTATTTTTAAACTTACCAATTATTGCATGACTTTCTGAGAAGACATGAACAAATGTCTAGTTCGGGGCTCCAACGGCAGACCAGAGAAGCAAATAAATTGGTTTATTGGAGCTACTTACAGGAAGCATGGGTCAGGGGTTACCTACAGGGATGTGGTCACTCAAAGACAACTGCATCACCAGAAAGCCCACCCCAGCACAGGCAACGACTCACTAAAGTGGCATCTGGGGAGTTCTCTGCCTGCCTTGTGGCTCCACTGAAGACTTTCATGCTCTCCAGCAGTTGCTCACTGTTTATAAAACCTTGGGGAGGGGCCTTGGGAGTCTTGTAACTTCCTGAGCTTCCTGAGCTATCTAAGATTTATGGCGGTCTTGTATCATTAGCTTCTTGAGTCTTATGAGCCTCCCTCCAGCAGAGAATGTTTCAATTCAAAGAAAATAGCTATAGAACACAGTAAAGAAGCATAATACTGATAAGAATAGGGGAGACCCCCAGCAAGAGTGTTTCAGCAGCAGCTGGGCACTCAAGGTCTGGGAACAAGGAGCTGGGAACAGCTTGTGCTGGATGGCCCACATTGATGATTGATGATTCGATGGCCCAGGGTAGAGACTGAAATAATAGGAACAGATGGGAAGACCCCCAGCAGTCAAAACAGGCTCTAACTCTTGGGCACAAACTTTCCTGATGTAGCCTTCTGACAACAGAGATCCTGATTCTCTACAACTGCTTGGTGGGAAGGGAAGCAGAGCCACTGACCAGACTGGGAACTCTTTTAGCAGGCTCAATTCTTTCTCTCTCCTGCAGATTTGACAGCTCTCTTCTGATTAGTCCTCATTTACATACAATCAACCAATCGGGGCTCACCTGGGTCTATATAACCTGGTACTTGGGCTTCTAATCATTGGAATGCTTGTTGAAAAAGGAAGAGGAGGAAGACTGCTCCTGTCTTTGAGATGCACAAAGACCACCCCAAGACTCAATGCTCTGGCTGCAGGCAGGACAGCCTCTGAGACTCAACACTCCAGCCACAGCACTTCCACTGTCCGGTGCACCAGCATATGGTGACTTCTCCCCTGGTGGCCTTTTGGGTTTTATATATATATATATATATATATATATATATATAGCCACAAGAAATGAACCAATGAACATCACTAGGCATGTTTTCCAGTGCACATGAGCAAGAGTTTAACTGGAACAGTGGATTTCCGGCTGTGGTCCCAGGACCAGCACAGAAGCATCCCTGAGAACTTGAAAGAAAATCTACAGGCCCCACCATAGACTGAATCAGAAACCCTGAGATTGGGGACCCGTAGTCTGTTCTAAGAAGTAGATGAGTCAGATGCAAACTGTAGTTGGAGAGCCACTGCCTTGGAATAGAGCCCTGTGCAGAAGTGGGACCACTGGGTCCATGGGTGTGCAGGAAGTGTGACCACCACAGATTTCTAGTGGCTGACAAGTTTACAGATTTTCTTCCCACAAATGTCATATGAGGACATCCCAACCACACCAATCCTGGCACTGCCAGGCCATCTACTTTTCATTAGTCTGGATAGAAATGTTTTCTGATTTTTGTTTTAAATTTGCCTTGCTGTCAATAGCAAAAGTTTTCATATACATTTTGGCCACTCAAGTTTCTTTCTATATTATTACCTTGTAATACTTTTTTAAAACCAAAAAGACAGCATAAAACCTGCATATACACTGCAAGCTATGTTTGCCTGTCATTGGATTTATTAGATGAAAGCCTGGATTGAGTCCCACAGCATGTCCTTCTCAGCCACTTCCCTGCTCAGTGTAGGCTCAGAGGCTCAGATTCCACGCCTCTCCCAGGCAACATTCTGGGAGGCTTACATTCTCCTCCCATAATGACAGCCATCACAACTGTAGTAATCCATACACTGTGGCTAATGGCAGGGAAAGAGTTCTCTCCCAGCTCCAACCCCAGCCCAGCCCATGGGTGCCAGGTCTAATTCAAAGGATCAAGTAAAACAGATGCTTAACAATGTCTAGAGACCAGCTCCCTCAGTCATTTACTCCTTCAATCAAAATATACTTAGTGAGCAGCTCAGATGTACCAAGCGCTAAGCTCAGAGCACCAGTGAGTGAGGCCTCATGGTGGGAGCCCCACTCTATACGTCCTCTTGGAGCTCACATTTCCTTGGAAGACACAGACATAAAATGAGTAATTCCACACTTTAATATAAAGTTGATGTGACAAGGATGGTCAGGGAGCCCAGGGAGGCTCCCCCAGGGGGTGATGACTCTGCTGAGAGCTAAAGGAAGCATAGGAGTATTTCCAGGATTCCCAGAGTCTCCAGATCCCCAGAGTCCAGCCAGTCCTTCCCTCTCAGCTCTGAGTATGCAGTGAGAGCCGAGAACAACCAGGAATGTGGACCTTAGATGCCAACCCAGACCCATTCAGCAGCCAAGGGAATGGGCTGGACACCCACACCCCAGCCAAGAGGCCTATGTGGTTTTATGTCTACCTCAGCAAAAACGGCTACATCAAACTGTCAACAAAAGCATTAAGTCCAAGAACTGAAGGCCTCAGAGGTTGAGAGCCCAGAGCACCCCAACCAATGGCTGGCTGCCAGCCAGCTTTGTAGGCAGCAGACACAGCCTAATTTGTTTTTAATAGCTCTCTGAAGGAGGGGAAGATTCCTTTCTTTCTGCCAATGCTGCCCCTCCCACTTCTCACGCTGGGGACTTCTTCCCTGGGGAATGGATGGTAATGCTGCTGTTAGCAGTTTCCAAATGAAGCAGAGGAGCTGATTCTCATTGCCTGGGTATCAACAGAGGAAAGGTGCTGTCATCCCACTCTCTCCACATCACTCCTGAAGATCATAGAAAACACCCTCCTAACTCCCCCTCCACCCTGCCCCCCGCATATAGACATGGAGCCTTAACTCTTCCTGTGTAGACAGCTCACTTCAGGGTCTAGAGGACACATCACATCCATCTTATCAGAACAGTCTACTTTTTAAATGCCCATGTTCTGCTTCCCTGGGACTCAGGCTTCACTTTCCCTTGGCTTCCCATAGAGGCTGTTTTGTATGTTAAGTTGGCTAGAGATTCAGGAAATCCCTTAGGGGAAGCCAGATTGGCAAGATGGGCTATTTCAGAGATGGTTTCATGAGCCTGCTTGGAGGCAATTGGAAAAAACTTTCTTGTAGATCAGTGTAGGCGCCTCACCTAAATGCCTATGGTCCCTAAGGCTCCTGACATGTCATTCATTTGAGTTCTCTGTGATGACTGAGCTTTCTCTAAAATTTCTTCCATTTTTAATGTCCACAACTTTTAACTAAATTTTTGTTTTTGTAAGGCTCCACTTCATATTCAAGTGATTCCTGGTAGCTCACACAAGGTTTCAAGCACTTCATTGGGGGAAATTGAAGGGAAGGGAGTAAATTGTGGCACTAAAATGAAGTTAGACTCGAAGTGCCTGATAAACCACTATTCTCTTTGATGGAGTTGAATCAAAACTTTGCCTGCAAGTGTCCCAGCAGCCAATACAAGAAGTGAAATGAAATCTGTTTCAAGACTTAAGAGCAACAGATATAGTAAGGATGAACCAGTTCTTTAGGAAAAAGGTCAGTTCTTCCTGGTTCAAAGGCATAAAGGAAATTTCCTAGCTTTTCAAAAAAAGAGTTGTCCAGAATGCCATGCACAGACTGTCAACATCTTTTAGGAAACACATTAACTTCTTGTTATGGCCCCAGTGTTGGTCAACAACAGAACCTCAAAGCCCAGTTTGGTGAACTCAACCAGATTTGTACCAAAAACTGCAGCTCAAAACCGATGGTCTCTGCAGATCTTAAGTAAGGGATCAGGCACTCCTGGGGTCCCATGTGCTTGAGTTTGCAAGACACTGATTGTAAGTTCCATAAGATCCAAGAGAAAAGAAATGCATACGCTTCAGGGACCACCTGGGCAGAGAGACCGTCTCTCCACAGTGTCAATCTAGTGTGAAGATCATGGGGCACAGGTGCTCTGTGGCCCTACCACTGCCCCCTTGTACCTTCAAGCCTCCATTGTCCCTGCTAGTCAGTAGCCCAAGACAAGCCATGGCTGGTCTCTTTCTTGACTAATTGTCCTAATATAGTAAGATTCAGTTCCTCCTCCACAGGCTGCTGTTCAAGGCTCTGTGGAATCTGCCCACTTTCTGCTGTGACCATAACACTAATTCTGTCCATCCACGCTTATTCTACCCGCCACCAGTCCCTGACACCCCAGCCAGGGCCTTGGTTCACCTTCCTGCCGATAGCCTCCCTCTTCATGTGTGTGCTCTTCTGCTCCCTTCCCAAGCTTCTCTTTTGATACCCTTCCCACCCTCCAATGCCAAAGATCACCACAGCTAGGCCTCCCCCCCCCACCCCAGAGCACTTGGTCAAGCTCATAATCTTGACAAAAATCTTGTCGCTGAGTCCTGGTGGGTCTTTTCCTCATTGACACCATGGAGTTAAAGCACAGAGAAGCCTTCAACCCATAAAGAACAGGAGTCTCTTGGGCTTAGGTCAGTTTTCCCAGGCTGGCTGAGGACTTCTTGAGGGTAAACGCTTTTGCCCACAAACCCAGTCACTTGGGTCTCAGAACTCTCCCTGTCCTCCCAGCAGAAGTTCAGCATGTGTGTGCAGAAGTCACCTGCAGAAGAGTGGGCTATCGGGGTACCACCTTAAAGTAGGGGACCCTCTAAGGACCAGCAGGTGGTAAGTTCACTGACTGGAAGAGCTGGTGACAGAGCAGGGACTTCTAATCCCTTTGTCACTACAGGACTGGCCTGGCCAGTGGCCAAGGGAGGCAGGGGAGGAGGCCGTCTGGTAGATAAGCTCCTGAGACACTTTGTGCTTTTGGCATGTCTTGCTGCACCTGTTTATTCAACCAAAGCATTCTGATCACAGTGTCCATGAAAGCTTGTTGACACATTTGAAATTCTGCCTTCATGCCACTCCAGCATCAGCCTTCCATCTGCCGGCTGTGCCGTGTATTAATTAAAATGGCAGATGAGGTAAGCCCAGTTAATCCTCTGGGGAAAAGGTGGGGCTTCTTTTTCAGAGAGGATTCAGTTTCTGTTTGCAGGGCACGCTGGTTTGGTCTTCAGAGTGCTACATTGATGTCTTCTGAGCACATACTATGCCCAGTACCTCCTACTAGCCACAGCTTTGTTCCTGAGCACTCCTAAATACCAAAGAGGATGTGCAGGTATGTGAAGCTGTGCGTGTATACACTTGGGGCATGCAAAGGTCTAAGTGCCTGCATGAGCCTTTGCACTTGTTTGCCCCATGCAAGCACACATTTGCACACATTCTGTTCAGCTGACAGCTGACAGCAGCCACTGGCACAGCACCCTTAGCAAGTCCACTTGGAGGACCAAGTGTCCTTCACATCCTGTCACACTGTAAGCACCAGAGAAGGGTAATAATCAGCCACCTGAGGTTTTTTAGAAAGAGAAAGACTGTGTTTACTATGAATTTGTGATGATAATTGCTAGGACTTTGTAATTTCCCTCCTAGAGAATTTGGCAGACTGGGAATACTTTATTTTGATTGTTACCACTTCCTCCTAGAAAGGCCCTGTTAATTCCTCCAAGGTCTGTTATTTGTCTAATTCTGAAAGGCAGGGCCCCTTGGAGCACAATTCCTTAGAGGAGGGCCCCATGGAATACAGAGGGGTGGCCCCTGTGTAGCGTACAGCCCAGGGCTTCCTGGGAAAGGCTTAGCAAGGGGAGTCTGGACTCTGGGTTCTGGTGACTGACTGAACATGAGATCTTGGAAAATTGTTCACCCACTCGTCCACTCTCACAATAGTCTTGGGACCTGCTTCCTCACCTGCAAATGGTTGATTTGAATTGTATCACGTCGTGAATCACCCTGCCTACCAGGCTCTAGGAGTGCTCAAAAAAAAAAACGCGGCCGTCTACTGCTTTGGGTAGGAATCATAAAGCAAGAAGTGTTGTCAGCTCAACTGTGAGCCCAAACCTCCACACTTCCCAGGAGCAAGTGGCTTGTTCAGGCATATCACGTGAGCAGATACAGCATGCATTCCAGGATAGAACCAGAGCCATCCAGGCCCTTGAAGTGGCTTTTGGTGGGAATCATTTCCAAGAGGCTTCAGAACCCATTTTCCCCTCAGCCTCCAGCAGAATATCCTCTCCAAATCCAGTTCCCCCTCTGAGCTCCTACCCTACTTCCAGCACCAAGCATTCACTCCCATCATAGCCTCTGACCAAGGGCACTTCTCTTCAGTGAAGGCAGCAGCAGTACCTGGGAACCTGTTGGAAGGACTGATGGTCAGGGTCTGTGATGGTTTAAATGAAAAATGTCCCCCATAGGCTCACATATTTGAACGCTTCATCCTAATCCTTGGTGGCACTATTTGTAGAGGTTTAGGAGGTGTGGCCTTACTGGAGGAAGTATGACACGGGGGTGGGCTTTGAGAGTTTGTAGCCTGGTCCCACTTCCAGTTTCTCTCTCAACTTCCTGCTCCAGCCACCTGCTGCCACGTCTCGCCACCATTATAAACTCTGCCTCTGGAGCCATAAGCCAAAATAAACTTCCTTCTATAAGTTTCCTTGGTCATGGTGCTCTATTACAGCAACAGAAAAGTAACTAATGCAGTCTCCATCCCAGATCTGTCACCTTAGGAGGGTGAATCTCCAGGAGATGCATTTACACGTAAAGTCACTGCTCTGTGCCCCCAATCGTTCAGTAAGCTCCTTAAGAGTAGGCCCATGGTTCATTCATTTTTGCAGCCCACGGCTTTAGGCAAAAGAAGTACTCAATCAGGACCCACTGATGAGTGACCTGAGCCTGTACAGGTTTCTTGAAGGCAGTGAGTGAACTTGACACCAAATCCGAAGGGGAAGCCCTAGTGCCGATGGACATAAAACCATGAGAATTTGAGAAATTACTCTCATCACTCCCAATAAAAGCAGAGATAAAGTACTAGCTTGGTTGGAAGGGGGCAGTATGACATGAAAAGTCTTGAGGGGAGTAGAAAGGGACAGAAGATGGCTGAGGAATTGCAAGATGGTTTGTTTGAGGTATCTGGGGACAGATCTGTGAGCCCATCTCACCTCTGCTCTCACTTTTTTTTTTAATGCAAACAGCAACTGTTGTTCAGTAAACCTTGAGCATAGGGAAGAGCATAGTGCCTGGTGATGAGTCTCTGTCACCGGTTTTCAAAGCTAGCTCCTCTGACACCAGCTCCTCTATACACATGCTGTGTAATCTTGGGCAAGTTCTGGATCATCTCAGGTGTCAGCTTCCTGTCTCTAAAATGAGAATCCTAGGTGTATCTTTCTCAGAGCCTCTGGGTTCCCTGAGAATATAATGCCTGCATGAGGAAGGGTTCAATCAATGTGAAATCATTGTAGGTTGAAAACTTTAATTTGACCACCATCTTGCATGAGATTGCCCAGGCTGAGTCAGGCACCGAGCTCTATTTGCAAGCTCTGAACTTAGACTCATGCGTTACAGTTTGGGTTGATTTCCCTCCCTCCCTGGCTCCTCCAGGCTCACTCAAAAGCTCTTGCTTCCTGAGTCCCTCCAGTTTGGATTCCTCAGCACAGAGGTCCATCTTGTCCTCAGAACTTTGCTCAGGCCATAAAAACCAGGTGATCATTCCCAAGCCCTGCCACCTAAACACCATGTCAGCAACTGACAGAAGTATGGAGCTTGCCTGCATTGCAGAAATAGAGAAAGCTAATCAACTCCAGCCTGAGAGTTCCCAGAGCCCTCCTCGTTCTCTTAGTTGCCCAGGCTCATGCAGCAGGACCACCCACCTATAGCTGCACAGGTGGTGTCCATGGAAGTCTGTGTACAGTGCATAACCTGAACAGATGTATGCAGTCTTCCTGTCCCCAAACCCCGCAGTGATTTGTGTTGTGTTAATTGTGAATAATTTAAGGGCCTCGGGAACAGCTGGGCTAGCATCGGGCACAGGTGGTTCAAATTGACCACAGAACTGCTCTTTAGAAACAGTCTCTTTCATTTGAAATAATATCCTAGGAAAAAGAATTGTGATCTCCTCCCAGCCATATAGGAGAGAGCTGAGGTTGAGGATACAGTGGGAAAAGTTCTAGAATGTTCCCTGAACATGTCCCTTTCTTGACTCTGCCTTTAGGCACAGACCTCCTCCTCTAAGGAGCCTTCCTGATGGCCCAGGCATGCCGTGATCCATTTTTATGAAGAGAATGATGGATGTTGGTGTGGCAGAAACTCCTGCCATGGGCCATGCTTAGGGAGTATGCCCTCTGAGATACTCCCTGACTGGGCAGGAGAGCAGGTGCTGCGAACTCCTGCAGCCATTCACTCCAAATAATCCAGCAGAGGTGCCTGAGCATGACCCCCTTTCCCCCTCAGATGATCCCTTCCTCTTTCCCTGGCCTACCTAATGAGGTGCTTTCCACACTGGAAGTTGTGTCCCAACTGAGAAGTAGTGGCCCATTTATTCTTAATACTAAAAAATAGCAATAATTACATAATGGCTACAGAAAAACAGCATTGAAGTCAATGAAGAAAGGAATGATTTTGAGTACATCTCCCCAGTGAATAATGATTGTGGGATATAAAAGTACCTTCCACAGGGCTGGAGAGATGGCTCAGCAGTTAAGAACACTGACTGTTCTTGCAGAAGAGCCAGGTTCAAATCCCAGCACCCACGTGGCAGTTAACAACATTCCATAACTCCAGTTCCAGGGGATCTGACAGCCTCTTCTGTCCTCTGTGACATTGCACAACACAGTGCACTTACCCACATGTAGGCATAACACTCATACGCATAAAAAAAATAAAATATTTCTTTAAAAAGCACCTTCCACTTGCAGAATGATCATTGTTTGTCCCTGTGAGAAAAGGAGAGGTGTGTGATTATTTGTATAGATCAGGTAACCCAAGATATTTGGGATTAACTACACTGTGATTATTATTATCATTATTTATTAAATTTGTTCTTTGGAAATTTCACACGTGTCTAATAAAGACTTCCCACTCTTACCCTGACCCTTTCCCATCTCCCTGCTTCTCCATCTACTCCCACTCTTCCTACAAATCTCTTTGTTATATTCATGTCTATTTGTTTTATTTTGTGACCCACTGAATTTAACCAGGGCTATGGGTTTGGAGCTGTCCAGTGGAGCCTAGTGGGCTTATTAGTGGGTCATAACTGAAGACAATGACTCCCTCTCTCCTAGAATCTATCAATAACTAATAGTAAGGGATGGGACCCAATGAGCCCCTCCCACTTCCATGACTGATTATTGACAGGGCCAGTCCCAGTGCAGGAACAGGCAGCTGTGAGTTCATGATTACAGTGGTTGGCTAGGAGATGGCATTTCTTAGCCCTTCATCCTATCTTCCTGTTCTCCCATACAGGGACTACCCTCTTCCACGGTGTACCCTGAGCTTTAGAGGGGGTGGTGTAAATGTCTTGTTTAGGGCGGAGCCCTCAACCATGCCTTATTCTCAGTGCTTTGAGCAGTTATAAGTCTTTGCACTCTGTTCGTTCAGTGCAAAGAGAGGTTTCTCTGATTGAGGCTAGGAGTAAGTCATCCTCCTAGATCCTTCCAGATGATCCCACTCTGTCTAGAGCCAGCTAGTAAATTCCCCTCTACGCTATGCACCCTGTGCTACATGCCAAGGTGTATGGAATTCCTTGGCTCACAGTATTCAGCACATCTCAGAGAGAAGCTGCCATCTTCCAGACCCATGCCAAGGTTACCTCCTCTGTGGAGACTTCCCAATGACCAAAGTGGATTCCATCCATTTTCACATGGGGTGAAGCCTCCCAGTATGGCAGAAACTGCTGTGTTTGACACTTCATCCAGGCACACAGGTAGTATACACTTCTCTGCCCCCTTGTAGTGAGGTTTGACCTGTGACTAAGCTCTGACCCATAGAGGTCCAGGTAGAAATGGTCAGCACCTGTTCCCAGCCATGCACAGGCTACTGGTCCTCAGCTTAGTGCTGACCAGCCACCCACACATGTTCAGCCATCTGAACAAAAGCAGGGCCAACCCAAGCAGTGAATCACTGATGTCAGTACAGAGTCGGGTTTCTGTCACCTCCAAGTATGGCATCTCCCTCCTCTGGCCAGATGTGAGACACTTCTCTCTCACATGCCTATAAACATGCTGGGTGTGTCTGTGGTGTCCTGGATAGAGCATAGCAGCAACGGAACCAGGAAACAGAAACAGTCATCAACCCTTGTGGGAGGAGCATTGCATCAGTGAGCCTGCAAGGTGAGCCACCCCCACTATAGTGCAGCGAGTATCCCCCACCCCTGATAATCTGTTTGAAAGGCCAGTGTCCTGTCTCCAGCTTCATTTACAGGTTTGTCATTAAGGAAGAGTGAAAGAAGGAAATATATACAAAGAATGTTTGAGGTACCTCAAAATGGCCCACATCCCACCATCAGTCACTCAGTCATTTGTGAAATCACAGAATCTGAGCCCCTTGTAACCATAAATGATAAACAAGAGACCTGAAGTTAACTTTCACTCCATCTATCCTCTGACCTGCTACCAACCTGACACTTGGGTCAATCCTGATGGAAAATACAATTCTTCATTTATGAAAAATCATTGACTCCCTTTGGGCTCACCTGCACTGGCTGATTCTAGAAAGCTTGTTCGAAATTTTACTTGGGAAAACAAAGGAAAGACAATAGCCAAAACAATTTCCAAAAAGAAGAGTAAAATTGGGGGAGATCTAGGTTCTGCTTTTAAGACTTCCTGCAGCAGTTGACAGTGGTGTGGCTCTCAGGGACACCTCAGCCAGCAGGGCAGGATGGGGACAGAAGCAGAGCCACACAAGCAGGATATAGCCATTGACTCTGACAAGGGCACAAGCCAATTCATAACACATCATTATCATAATTTCAAGCTGTCTCTGTTAAATGCCTGCCTCCCTTCCTAGTCTGTATGCCCCCTGAGGAAAAAGACTCTGTTGTTTGCAGTTCTGTCCCTACTACTTTCTAGAATGATTGGCACAAATGCAAAGCACAACAAATATTTTTTGAAGGGGAGGAGGCAGGCAGGCAGGCTTTGTTGATCCTTTAGGCATGAATGAGATCTTTCTCTAAGTTCTGTCTTCTGGCATCTTCCGTGAAGCTTAGAAGCTTATTCTTTGGTTCTTTGTACATACAAGATGTTACATCATGTTTCATTCATCTTAAAACGCTCTTTGCTTCCAGAATGAGGTTTTGCCAGTCACAGAGACATGACTATCAAAAGCAAGCAGGCCTTTCAAGCCATCTGCTGTGACAGCAAGGATGGTGTGGTTAAAATCGTGTGGCCTCCCTTCAGCTTGTGGGGTAATCAGCCTGAAGCCTACAGAGTCCTGCAGGGCTGCCTGGCTGTGGTCCAGCTGGGGCCAAGCTCATAGACAAGGAGCTCATAGACAAGGACGTCACAGGCCCTTCTCACAGTCCCTGCGGATACAGTGCTACTGTGGGTGGAATGGCAACGTGAATCACTGAAATTGATTTCCACTAAGACATTTTTAGCTGACAAGAACATGAAAATCTGCCTCTTAGAAACAGAAGCTCTTATCGAATTAGAATGTGAGATAATTTGTTCACTTTTCATTTTAGTCAAAATGTCTGTTAAAAAAAAAAAAAAGCCAGCAGCAATTCTGGCCTCAGCACTGGGCAGAATTTTCTCTCCCATCGCCAGGGAGGAATGGAGGAATAACAGCTCCTCTGGCAGGGCCTACTGTAGGAAGGACACGGTTTTCTTTAGGGATGAGCTGCTCCTGGCTTTCCCATAGTCTCATAATAATACATATAATCAGAACTTGCAGAATACATTCCATTTTTCCCATGGTCTTTTTACTTGTTGCTCCCTGTTGTTTCCCATGGTCACTAAAGATGACATAGGCCATTTGCCAGGGAGCCTGGGGAATGAATTCTCCTCTATATCTGGAAGAAAGAATCCAGGCAGATCCTGCCATAAGCCCCATCATGCTGGCCCACTGGCATCAGCTTGCTGTGCCAACTTTGTTTGGTTAGCTGTCTGATGGTGGCTGTAGTGATCACATGTAAAAAGGTAAGAAGTTGGCAAATGAAGAGTAGAAACACTATTTTTTTTTCTCTTCCAGGTTTTTTATTGAATTTTTAATTGATAATGAGTCTACTACCCAGGGACACTCTGTAGTCACTTAATCTCTACACTTGGACTTGTTGTGGCTTTCTGGGTTAATGATTATCTATTGCATAAGGAAGTTTTGCTGGTGAGAGTTGAGAGATACATTAAACTTGAAGGCAAGACCGTATTGCTGAAGACAGGACATATCTCAGACACAAGACTTGGAGCAATGGAGCTGGAACTGACCTGGAAGCCTCCTCTCTGAAGACTAGCTCTCATGGTATCAGAGTATACAAGTTACTAAGGGAGAAAACCAATCAATGGTCCTACCCAGCTGTAAAACCCAATAAATGCAACAGTGACTGGCCTAGCAAACTATCTCTATTGGTGCAATAGTAGTACTTTTATTTGGGGGGTAATCAATAGCTGTCTAATTGGACTTAAGGCCCACCCAATGGAAAGAAACTCATGTGTAGTACTGTAAACATAGGCAAATACACATGGCTGGAGAGGTCATAGATCCTAAAGAAAAACTTATTTTTGTCACATTCCTAGACCAACGTACTTTCTTATTGTATTCTAAATATATATCCTTATATTTACAGACAAGTGTACCTCTCAATCCTCATCAAAAAAGTTTCTTTTGGCAACAAATGGAGACTATTACAGAGTTCTACAGCCTGTCAAATGCAGTGCAGAGAATAAGTATCTGTGAAAAGCCCAGCCCTAAGTGACACACCTACAATGCAATGTCTGGAAAAGGAGGCTGAAAGAATATTAACATAATAGAGCCAGGCATGCATGGTGGCATACACTCAGGAGGCAGAAGCAGGCAGATCTCTGTGAGATCAAACCCAGCCTGGTCTACATAGCAAGTTCCAGGCCAGCTGGGGCTACAGGGAGACCCCATCTCAACCCCCCCCAAAATAAATAAACAAAAGAGAGAGAGAGAATATCAACACACTAAGTATTCAAAAGAAGCCTTTCTCTCAAAATCTAATAAAAGAAGGTAAATAACAAAGATCATATTCCTTTCTTAGGACGCCATGACAAATTACAAGCAATGGCTTTACAGCAGTAGACATACACTGCTACGGTTCTGAAGAATATCTGTCAAAAATCAAGGCATCTTCCAGGTCATGCTCCCTTAAGGCTCTATGGGAGAATCCTCCCATGGATCTTCAATTTTAAGGGGCTGTAGGCATCCTTGGCTTGTGGCTGTAATCTCTGCCTCTGTCTTCACAAGGCTGTGTTCTTTCCCCAGCATCGTCTCTTCTGTCTGAGCAGGGCACTGATTGAATTTATAGCTTTCCTGGGTCGTCCTGGATAACCTCATCTCAGGATTCTTAATTCAGTTATATCTTAAAAGACCCTTTGTACACAGAAAGGTCACATTCCCAAGTTCTAGGAACTAGGCATATGTTCTGGAGTCACTACTCAACCCTCTGCACACATACATCCCAAATTCATAGGGGAGCCACAACCACCTAGCTGTGTGCTAGGCTACTGAATGGCTGTCATGGTACCAACAATTGTTTGCCACAAATCATGTTTCACAAACATCAGATCATGGAGCCTTCAAAGAGATCTGAGAGTGAACCATTATCCTGTTTCAAAGAAGAAGAAACAGATCCAGAGGGTTTAAATGATCACAAGGCTCCTAGAAGTTAGGGATGCAACATAAGCTCAGGTCCATTGGAGAGCAGAGCACAAGACTTGCTCTCTCTAGAGAAGGGGGATACTTAAGAAAACTGGCAGCTTCAGAAACCTCCATGGGAACATCTTCTTCCTCTCTCACCACCTTGTATTACCACCAAGTCTAGGCCTCCTTCCAACAAGGTCCCCTGCTCAAAAGGCATTGGGCTGGCACAATGTCAATTGCCCATCTGTCCTTCCCCCTCCTCTCTGAACTGAGAACACACAGGTGGCTTCCAAATGCAACATTCCTCAGAGGAAGAGTAAATGAATAGTTTCTGCCAACTATACTGCTGGAGGAGGGTCAAGCATCTTCATCATGTTGACTGACCAACCAACTGATAATATCAGGCTGTTCCCTGCTCTGAGTACCTCCATGTTGTATAGAACATCACTTTTCAGCTTTCAGTGACTCCAGTTTAAAATGCAGCAGTTTGCTACACTTTGAATGCAAATGGTAAGGCAGAATAACTGCATCATGTTGGTGCAAATTTCCAGCACAAACCATGAAGCACAGGCTGAAAAATAGTTTCACTGTGCAAGTGAAAAATGACCACACATGAATTTATCAAATTAAATCAGGAACACATGGCCACCTGGCTGTATCAAAACAGCCTCAGAGATAATACTTGGGAGTTAGCTCAGTCCATAATGTACCTGCTGCACAAGACCTGAGTTTGGATCCCCAGGATCCACATAAACAGCCCACATGGTAGCATATGCCTGTGACCCCAGTGTTAAGGGGTAGAGACAGGTGGCTCTCTGAAACTCATTGGCCAGCCAGCCTAGCCGTATTGATGAGGTTGAGGTTCAGTGAAAGACTCTGCCTCAAAAAATAAAGGTGGAGGGGCTGGAGAGATGGCTCCACAGTTAAGAGCACTGACTGTTCATGCAAAAGACCTGGGTTTGAATCCTAGCATCCACATGTCAGCTAACCACCATCCGTAAACTCCAGTTCCAGGGGATCTGACACCTTCATCTGTCCTCCGAGGGCACTGCACAACATGGATGCAGTTACATACATGCAGGTATAACACTTGTACACATAAAATAATAAAAAATAACTAATTAATTAAAAGTGTAGAAAGATCAAGGAAAGACACCCAACGTTAGCCTTAGGCCTTCACATACATGCACACACATGTGCATGAGTACCCAACATGAACACCTATACATACCTACACTAGCAGGTGCATACACCACATACATACCATACAAAACACACACAGACCAAAAATTATGTAAAAATAAAACATATCAGAGAAACCAAAGAATGGGGAGCCTGTGGAAGCTGAAAGATCTTTTGTCATATAGAAGCCAATATAGCTCTGTCTGAAAGTTTCCTGTTCTGTGACACAGCTTATATGAGTTCAACGTGATGCACAAAAGACACAGGACACAGGAATCCATGATGTACAAGTACTAGCTCTGGCCCTCCAAAGAGCAGACATCATGACAAGTCTGGATATGCGCAAGATTTATTGGGAATGTACTTACAAAGGATGAAGGGAGGAGAAACAGAGGTGAGGATGGAGGAGATTTCAGACCATATGCCAAAGTGGTGGGGGATGGGGGTAAGGAAGGAGGAGCTCAGGGTTTTTGAGCCAGTTACTTATCCTAGGATGCCTGGTTTCACAGGAATAGGCTGTGTTGGTTTATCCTCTCCTCTCCCTGCTGTTTTCAGCCGTTGGCTGGGAGCAGCTCGTAAGAAACAGGACCCCAGGGAGAATTCCGAGTGAGTCCTAGGGGACTAGGGCCTTCCTCCAATTATACTCTCTACCTCAGGAGTTCCGAGAAGCACTGTTTCCTGGTTGCAGGACCAGTTTGTTTTTTGTGGAAGTCAAGAACATGTAAACTAATATATGCCCCCCCCCAATTCCATGAAGTGGTAAGGATAAGGTGGTTGATGGATAAAGCCTGTGGTGCTGGAAATGTCCTGAGTCTTCTTCATCTGGGTGGTGGCTCCCTGGGTGTGCAAGAATGTAAAGATTCACTGAGGTATATATTTAAGATTTGCATACTTTACTGCACATCTATATATTCATCAAAAAGTATAAAAGCCATGCCTTAACAGCTCTATTCTTTCCCTGGGCCACTTGTAGTTGTGTTTCTGAGACCCCTTCGCTCTATCTGTAGCCTTTATAGATGCTAAATAAACTTTTAGTAAATCTATTTTGGTGCAACACAGAGTCAGACAAAGAGATGCCCTAGAATAGAGAGATGGCTCAAAATGGCTCAAGCAAGGAGGGTGCCTAGCAGGCTGGAGCCAGATGACAGTGACATGGAAGGTGGTCAAGGATGGGAAGAGAGAAACAAGGTTACAAAAGGATTTGCTGCAGGTAGGCCTGCCATGCTACTCTTTCTAGCCCCACAGTTCCCCGTACCAGCCTATCTGGATGGGTGCCTTCCTCTCCACCCTGAGGCACAGCAGAGCAGCTGTTCTGGCCATGTGCACCTGGTGCTTCCTCTGGAAAAAACAAAGGAGTGACCCAAATGAGTCTGCACTCCAAGTTCTTGTCCCCCTTCCCTTCCCTGCTGCTGTGGATCCCCAAGTCCATTCCACAGGATAAGAAGCTTCAGGAAGCTGAGTCCAGCTCTCAAGTGCCCCATCAGGAGTGCCCCTCTGTTAGCATCAGAGGGCAAGTGAGGACACTGGTGGGAGAGAGTGACACAAGAGTAGTCACAGCAGCTGCTGAGCTGAATTCCTTGATTTTAGGACACTGAGTCACCAGCTTCACGGGCCCAGTGAGATAGCCTCCCCTATATGCAAAGGACACCAGTAGCTGTCTCAGGTACCGTCCTAGGGTTCCCAGAGCCCGTCCTCCTGAACCTTGGGCCTTCATTTAGCAAATGCTTACTGAGATCTACTACATGCCAAGGACATGGAGGGAAGGAGACACTGACCTTGATTCCTGAGTTCAGATGCCCAGTACTCCCTCACAAAGCCATACTTAGCAGAGGGAACAGAAAGAGACTGCTGATGCATGACCCTGTTGTTGACACAAGGTGGACATTGATAGTGGACAGACATGGCAGATGAAGTCTAACAACGATGCACAGAGGGAGAGACTGAGCAAAGGAAGAGTTCAGACTGCAGTGATCAGAGAAAAACTGGGTGACCCACCTCACTTTTCTCCAAGAGATTATTACATGGAAGACAGGCTGCCCAAAACAGCCCAAACATCTCATCAGTTGATTGTTCTCTCAGAGATCATCATCTTCCCTGTTAATATAGCCAGACTCCTAGGCTATTCCAAGGGCTCTGCAATCTAGTACTCTGCCCTGTCTACCCATACTGCCTCAGAGAAGCTATTATAGAAGAGGAGAATATCTGTTCCCTAGACCCAGCCCAGCCTGAGACAGGGAAGCACATGGTCATGCCAGCATGACCTATGTATCCAAACTCAGGACCATGTTGGATTGTGGATCAAAGCCCCTACCTCTAAGTCTTGGTGTTTTCCTTAGGAACTCAGGACCATGTTGGATTGTGGATCAAAGCCCCTACCTCTAAGTCTTGGTGTTTTCCTTAGGAACTCAGGACCATGTTGGATTGTGGATCAAAGCCCCTACCTCTAAGTCTTGGTGTTTTCCTTAGGAACTCAGGACCATGTTGGATTGTGGATCAAAGCCCCTACCTCTAAGTCTTGGTGTTTTCCTTAGGAACTCAGGACCATGTTGGATTGTGGATCAAAGCCCCTACCTCTAAGTCTTGGTGTTTTCCTTAGGAACCAGACTTGCTCAGCAAAGGACTTCTATGGGGCTGGACTAGAAATGATAGAGCCGACCCTACTTTAATGGCTGTGAATTTTAATAGGATACATAGTTGAAAGCAATGCTAAACCTTATTCATCGTTTTTGTGGGCTGATTGACATGAGATATTCTCTGCAATGCTGCTTGCAAAAGCCAAGGCATGCCATGCCTCTGAGCCCTAGACTCATTGGCTAGAGTGCTGGGCACAGCAGATGAAGTATCCAAGACAGCTTTATATGTACCAGATCAGAGTCAGCTGCTATTTAACAACTGGTGGCTGCAGCATTCACAGCGATTCTGATCATTTTCTGAACTCTTAAATATAATCTCTCGGATCAACTAAATTATGAAATAGAAAACGATGCAGCATTAAATTGGTTCAGTATTTTTTACTAGACATTAAGCAAATAAGTATATTTAGGAAAATCTATGGAATGCACATAGTCACAGAGTTTGTCTTACCAAATTGTTCTTTGTCTCAATGTCAAAGGGAAGGGAAGGTTCAGTAAAAATCAGCTACATCTCCAGGAGGCCAGACCCTGTATTCAGATAGAATCTCTGGCAGGAAATGAATGGGACATTTTATAAGTGTGCCTTTTGCTCAGAGCACTGCTTATAAAGAACAGAGCTAGACTAACAGGCTTGTGTTATAGCTCCAATTATTGGCCCCACCAGGGCTCAATGCCCAGTCTCGTCTCCTGATGGTATCTCATACCCAGCATCACTGTGATCACAAAGCAATTTTATGTTCTGTGATTCCTCACTCCAGAGTCTGCTGGGAGCACAGCTGATGCATGGGGTGTTTTGGGGGTTGACTGCCAGGACCTAAGGAAGCCCCTCTGACCAGTCCAAACTGGGTGTCTGTTTCCTCTGAACCTTCCAGCAGCTGAGTCTGCACCTAAAACAGAGCCGCTTATAAATCTGCAAGGATTAAAAGAGACTGTAAATATCATACAACCTCTGCCCATTTTACTGCTTCACAACCCATTCTCTCCTCACCAATCCTAAGAAGACCATGCAGACTTTGGGCACTTGCTGAGGGGCACTTATGGCCTCACAATGGGGTTCAGTCCTCAGATGAAGGTGCCCTCACACTGTCCCATACATTGACAGAGTTCCAGCTCTACCAGTCACCAATTTCCCTTCATCCATCTGGCACCTCTTCCAGGGCCCTAGCTAAACTCTTCTTTTTCTTTCTCTAGTTTTCATCTCCAAAATATCACTGATTTTTCTGTAATCATTTAGCTGCCTCTTCTCATCTAATGGACCGAAGACCTTGGCTTTTTCTTCTTGCGTGTTCAAATACCTCTCTTGCCCTACCTCCTCCTTCCATTTTCTTTCCTGCTATGAACTTCGAACAGGATTGAAAACTTGACATATCCCAGCAGATTCAAAAAATTCTGTCCAAAGCTACTTCCAAGACTTACCCAATCTTCTGAGACTCTTTAAAAGATATTGAGATGATTAATGTCAAGTGAGTGTTATCATGTGCTATGACAACTCAGGGATGTACAGCAAATGCAGGACAAACACAGACTGATGCTGAGCTCCACCATCTATGGTGTCTAAAGGCAACCCTCACTGTAGCCCACCGAAGATAACCCCTTGGTCCTTGAGCCTCAGTGGGAACCCCAGATATAGGCAGCTAGTAACCTGATACTTACTTTTCTGACTACTACTTAATGAGATATTTTTTTTAATTACTTAGACGTGTGTCTTTTTGGTGCATAGATTTTCACAAAGGTGTAACGTAGCTTACAGGTCGATGTTCACAGGATAACATCCTGTCAGGAGGCTCAAGTCCCACAGCTGAGCTGCCCTTTATCTTTCACAGATAATAGAACACAAATCTGTTCCCTGCACTCCTGAGAATCTTTCTTAAAGCCTTGTGTTATACAGAACAGCATGAAAACTGCTATTTCAGGTCATTTCCAGGAGCTTGGACCTGTGGAATGCCAGCACTATTACCATACTTCATACCCTGCGTCTCTCTTGCAGCTATGAGGACTTAGGACTGGGGCTGGAAGAACCATAGACATTTGGACAGACACTTTCACTTAACAGGAAAGACACCACCCACATGATGAGGAAGCTATTAAGAGTGCCAGACAGGTGACCGTAGACCAGGGCAAGTCAGAGCTGAGGAGGCAGGCATGACTGAGAAGGCCCTGCTGAAGCAGTGTTGAGACCGCAGGTAAAGGCCACCCAAGCCCTCCCCTGTCCCTCTTGGAGCTCTTTCCAGTGCCCAACAGTGTCTCCCCATTGCCAAACCCCTCTCTCCATTATGTCCTACCCAGGCCTGCCCAATCGGCCCCTGCTCTTTCCTGCCCCTTCCCATGTCCAGGTTTATTCAGGTTTTACACCTTCAGCACTTTCCTCTACATTAGACTGGTCCGTGTTCAAATGCCCGAGTGATCCATCATCTCTCAAATAACAGAACACAAATCTGTTCCCTGCACTCTCTTGCTATCCTCGCAGTATCTGTAGCACCCTGAGGTGATGGCCCCCTTTCACTCTGAATGAGAGTTGTTTGGGCTGTCTCTTATGTTTTCTTTAACAGTCTTGCCACAGAAAAGCCTATTTTATTAATTTTTGCAAAGATCACTTTTGTATCTGGTTCGTTATGTATGCCCTTGCCTTTATTAATTTATGTTTTTCTATTTTTTATGGGTACTTTTTTGTACTTTTTCTGGCATCTTGAATTATAGACTTAGGTCATTAACTTTAAAGCCAATTTTTGAACAGATTTTTTAAAATTTATTGTTTGAGAATTTCATCATGCATGTAATGTATTTTGAACAAATGTACCCCATACACACTCCCCTCTGACTCTTCCCACACCCCAACCACTTCTCCTTTCCAACTACATGTACTATTTATTTTTAACTCACTGAGTCCAACTGGCACTGCTAATATGTACATGGATGTAGGGCATTCACTAGTACATGGGGAACCTATGGTCTACATCCCTCAAGAAAATTGACTGTCCCTCCCCCAGTGGCCATCAGTTGTCAACAGCTCTACAGCTATAGGAGGGATGGATAGAGCCCCTCATGCAGGTCTTGTGCATGCAACCATGGTCTCTGTAAATTCTTACAGCAATGGCCCTGTCATGTTCATAAAACACTATCTTGCAACAGCCCTCCATAACCTCTAGCTCTTACTTTTTTATTCTGTTCTCTCTTTCAAGATGATCCCTGAGGCTTGGAGGGACAGGGTGTGATATAGATGTCCCATCTAGGGCTGAGCACTTCACAGTCTCTTATTCTCTGAACTCTGGCCAGTTGTGAGTCTCTGTATTATCATCTACTGCATAAAGAAACTTCTCTGATGAGGTCTAAGAACTGCACTGATCTATGGCTACAAAGTCAAGTATTTAGAGGGCAGTTTGATACTATGTCATGTAGAAAACAATAGTAGTAGGTTCTCCCTAGGGTTTATGACCTTCCCAGTTCTTGGCCTTAATACCAATCATAAAGTGGTTGGTTACTCCCATGACATTCATGCCACTATCACACCAACTGCCATATCTTTCGGGCCATCTGAAAGTTAAAAACTTTATTATTCATAGATAATTTTCATAGAATAAAATCCATCTATATAAATGTAAAATTCAGTGGTTTTAGGATATTTGTGAAGGTCTGTGATCCTCACCACAATCAACTTTAGAACACTCTTGTCACCTCCTAAGTAGACTCCACACTAGTAGCAGCTCTCCCATCTCTCTCTAACCCTCCACCTTCCTCCCCAGCCTTTGGCAGCAACTATGTACTTTCTGAAACTATGGGTTAATCTATCTGGACAGTTTATGTAAATAAATAGAAGATATGGTATTTCATGCCTATCTTTTTTCAGTTAGTGTTTTTTACTTTCTTTTTTGACAAATGCTATTCTATTCTATTTGTTGATTGATGGGACATTTTGGTTATTTTCACTTATGGCTATTATGGATAATAATGTTCTGAGTATTTGTGTACAAGTTTCAGTATAGACACATTTTCATTTGTCTTGACATACAGATAGGAGGATTTCTGGGTCATATACTAACTGTTAATCTTTTGAGGAAATGTTAGTCTGTTTTCCAAAACCTCTACATGCTTTATATTCCCCCAGAAGCATAGGATAGCTTTGATTTCTCCATATCCTTGACAGCACCATCTGACTTAGGACTCTTGCCATCCTAGTAGATGTGAAGTGTATCTCACTATTATTTTGATGTTTGCTGCTTCTTAATGTTGTGGTTGACTTAGGTTGTCAACTTGACATACCTGGGAAGAGGGAACCCCAATTAGGGAATTATTTCTATTGGATTGCCCTGTGGTCATGTGTAAGTCAAATTCACTGCTGGGAGGTGCATGTGGCATCCAATCCCCTCCTCCTACGGTCCTTGTGACAACCTGAGGAAAAAATTCTCCAATCCCCAGTTTGAAGAATTTTAACGAGTTTATTGGACTTGCTAACTGACCTTGGGGTGCGGGCACCACCCCCCAATTCACGGCTGTGTTCAAAAGTCCACATCCAGCATAAATCTGGTTGTTCCAGACAGCCTTACAAAATGACGAGCCCAGCCTCCCCAGCCTCGTGGTTTTCCCAGCTTTTGTGCCCTTAGCCCCTCCCCTGCAAGTGGCTATGGTCAACCGATTGGCTGAAAGAGGGAAGGGAAGTGGTTTCTTTGCAGAGTATGGGAAAGAGGCGGGTCCATGACTTGTTGTCACAGGGTCAGAGGCACATCTTCTAGGTCACACTCTCCACCCCTTCCCCTGGCTCTCACAAAACTTTCCACCAGTCTCTTCTGCAAATATCCCTGAGCCTCAGGGGGGGGTGGGGTGACCTTTCTCCCATTATAATAGGGCACTGGACTCTTCAAGTCTCTGCATCCTCTGCTTGTCATGGGATGATGGCTTGATTTAGTGGCATTCCACCTACTATAAAAACACAAACAGCAAGAAGCAAGAACATGTAAACAGTAACTACAATAATAGCTCATGGGCGTTACATAAATGCTTGGATGGTACTTTAGTAGGCACATCACATCCATCCAACAATACAATTACAGTGGCTTCTCCACTGGGGCCTGTAACCTCTCCCGCCATGGGGGTTGGCCTGGTCTACAATACCAGATGTGTGTTCCATTCCTAGGAGTGGGCATTAGGTCCAATAGATAATTAGCTGGTTGTACATACACTAGACAAGCCACTGTTGCACCAGCAGGAACATCTTGCTTCACATGTTGATAGTGCAGCATGTGGGGTCCTTTGTTGAACAGGATAAAGGGGGACAATTCTCCACCAGCCATCTGTATAGCACCTTCTGGCACTATGAAAGCCACCCATCCAGTGTCAGGGAGTTTCCAGCTTAGTCCAAGCTTGATTTCTCCCTCTCCCATGCTCACATCATGTGGCGTCTTCAGCAATAGGGTCTTAACGTCCATTTCAGTGTGCAACCAACATTATTGGCAATCGCCTTTATAGTTTGGGGGACCTTTGGGGTCCCTTTGGCCAACTGCTCATGGAAGTCAACCCACCCCTGTTACTGGGATTTTCATTTAACAAACTTATGGCTTCTGGAAGGGCCTTTTCCACCCCCATAGCATTCCTTCTGGGCTTAGAGCTTTCAACTGTTCTTTAGCAACCCGTTTTTTCTTTCAATCAATCCTGCTCCTGTAGGGTTGTATGGAAGGTGGAAATACCACTGAACCTGATTATCCTCAGCCCAAGCTTGCACATCTGTACCTGTGAAATGAGTGCCTCTGTTGCTATCAATTCGCCTCGGGCACCCACACTTGACACCGAGTTCAGTAAGCCCCTTAATAGCAGCCTTGCCTGTCACTCTCTTGCAAGGAAAGGCTTGTGTAAGGCCTGTGGCAGTATCTACACAAGTGAGAGCATATTTACACCCCTCACTGACTGGCAGGGGCCTTATATAATCTACTTGCCAGTCTCTCACAGGGGAAGCTGCCTGTGCATGTGCCCCATCATGGCATCCATCCTCCGGGGCTGTAACTGGGAACACGCCTCACAGGCCTGGACAGCCTGTTGGATGTCAGCATATTTTACCAGAATGCCAGCTGCTTTGGCTATTCTCCATCCATGTTGGCTCCTCTGTGGCCCGACTTGATATGAATCCAGTGAGCTGCTTCTAGGGGAACCTGAGGGCATCAGCATCCTGATTCCTGGGGGGGACTCACCAGGTGGTGGGCAACCACATGGTAAACTACCGGGGCACTAGCTCCTCCTGCATTTTATTATACATGTCCTTCCACATTTGTTGTCCCCATAGTGGCCATCCCATCACCTGCCAGTTTTCTTTCTCACACTGAGCCACCCTTAAGGTTAAGTAAGCCCTTGAACACAGCCCAACTGTCAGTACAAATTGTAACTGGCCAAGGCGCCCTCATTATTACTATCCATACAGCTCTCAATTTAACCCATTGACCACTTTCTCCTTCTCCCATCTCTAACCATAGTGTCAGTGTTCTGTATTGCCATTGCTACCCATTCTTGTCTGGCACCCCTGCTAGTGCCATTGGTATACCAGGCATCAGCCGGAATTGGGGGAGCCCCTTCTAGCACTTGGTCAGATCTTAATGGAGGGTCAACTATAGGAGGTGGAGGGAGAGGCTCTGTGCCTTGAAATGACACCAGTCCTAGTACTGCTTGCATGGCATTGGTGATCAGGCTTGCTGACACCACCCCTCGTCATTGCAAATATGCACGCCATCTTTGCAGCATTTGGTTTTGGGCCACCCCTGATGGGCTTGGCTAACAGGGCCTCCACCCATCCTTTTATGGGATGTGAGGTTTTTACAGTCATGGGGGTGGGGCCCATAATAGACTCCACCCGTTGCAATGTTTTGTACACAGCCAGAAGTTGCTGTTCTAGCACTGTGTACTGGGACTCCAGCCCTTTCCATAATTGGAACCAGAACCCAACTGGGACCGTCTGTTCAGGTTGTTGTTGCCACAAGACCCACCCCTAACCTTCAGAGCTCCTGGTGACTTCCAAGAGGAAAGGACACTGAGGTATTGGGGCACACAGCAGCTTAGCTTGCCCAACCAGTACCTTGACCTGCTCAAAAGCCTCTTGGGCCTTTACATCCCAATCCCATGTAGTACCTCTTTTTATTAGATTATACAGGGGGCAGGTAACTTGAGCAAGGTGAGGTATGAAAATTCGCCAAGAGAATTTACCTGAGAATTTTACCTGAGAAGTCCCCAAAATACCTGTAACTGCTTAGCATTTCTTGGTATGGGTTGTTGTGAGATTTTCTCAACCACCGCACTGGGTATCATGCGAGTCCTGCCTGACCATAAAACTCCAAAGAAATTTACCTCTGTACCAGGCCCTTGTACCTTCTGTGGGTTGATTTCCCATCCTCGCTCCTTCAGGTGCACTTGCATGTTCCCAAATGAGCTTCCAAATCTGTAAGGCACTCAGAAGTTAGCATTATGTCATCTATGTCATGGAACCTCCTTACAGAAGGATGGCAGGGTAATGGGGCCAGGTCCCGAGCCCCATCCCATGACAAACCGTGGGGCTGTGGAGGTAAGCTTGTGGAAGTACTCTGAAAGTCCATTGTCGTCCATTCCACAAGAATGAAAATTGATCTTGGGATTCAGCAGCTAGGGGAATACTAAAGAACGCATTAGCAAGGTCCATCACAGTGTGGCAGGACCCCATTTCCTGCACCAGGATCAGTTAGCAGTGCAATGTTGGGCACCACTGCATGAATGAGAGGCACCACCTTATTTAACTCCCGGTAATTTACAGTCATTCTCCAGGAGCCATCTGTCTTCCTAATAGGCCAAATGGGGCTATTGTTGAGATCTCCATCTGCATGTTGGACCATAGATTTTCCCCTTCTTTGAATTAAAAGTCAGGCCCAAGGAGCATCTCCCACTATCTCTAGGTCACTTCCTTCTTCCTCACTACTTGATTCTTCCCAGGGGTTCTAGGTTTTAGGATCCCAGGATGGGCCTTTTATTATCATTCTGATCTGGACTTTTTTCCCTTTTAACCTCCTAGACATAAAAAACAGCATGCCAACATCACATCTATGGGGTGTTTTGTGGATTATTAATATGGGAAGGCCTAGCCAACTGGGCAGTGCCACCTCTGGGTAGGTTGTCCTATGTTGACTGGTCCTAGGTTTCTTATAGGTGGTCCTATAATAAAGTGGCTATGCACAGGCCAGAGAAGCAATCCAGTAAGCAGCTTTCTTCTGTGGTCTGTGCTTCAGTTCTTACCTCAAGGTTCCTGCCCTGAACTTTTGCTCTGGCTCCCCTCCATGGTGTGCTGTCAATTGTAAGGTGAAATAAATCCTTTCCTCCCTAAGTTGCTTTTGATCAGTGTTTTATCGCAGCAATAGAAAACAAACTGGAACATTTGATGACTAACTATTTTGATAAATCCTCTTGTAACTTTTGGTCATTTATCTTCCTTAGAGGCAGGTCTATTCAAAGCCTTCAACCATTTTTAAATTGTGTTGCCTCTATTATTAAATTTTAAGAGTTTATGCTTATCTTTACATGTCCCAGATACAATCTGTTTATCAGATATGTAATTTAAAATGTTTTTCTCCTACTCTATGGGCTGTCTTCTCACATCATTGTTGGTGCCCTTGAAAGCACAAAAGTTTTAAATTTTGTTGATGTCTTTTTTCTTTCATTGCTTATACTGTTGGTGTCTTCTGTAAGGAACCATTGATTAATCCCAAGATGGTGTCTCCCTTAATTCAACCTGTTCTCAGCCCTGCTAAGAACCGCAGCTCTGACACCATCTTGTGTGTTACTTTTGTACTTCAGTTTTACTTTGATTTCTCAAATGGCATTGTTAGTGTTTTCACATCATTTCAATCATTTCATATCATTGTTTAGATTTTTGTTGCTTTTTCCAGCTTTTCCTCTGCTCAGTGTTGCTTCTCACATTCTACTCCTTTCCTCTAGTTTGTCCTTTATGAAATATGTAAGGGTTGAATGGAGTTGTCCATTATGCATCTGAAAATGTTATTTTTGCTCTCATTCATGAAGTATCACTGCACTGGTTTTTGACTTTCATAATGATGTTGGGAGCTCCTCCACACTCTTCTCTCTCATCTGTTCTTCTCACATGTTGTTTTTAAGTTTTCATCTTTGTTTTTACTATCCTGGGCCTTCCTATTATATCTTCACGTATGGACTTAGTTTTATTTATCCTGCTGGGGACCAACTGTGCCTTAATGTCTTAAAAATATGCATCCATTGGGCTGGAGAGATGGCTCAGTGGTTAAGAGCACTGACTGCTCTTACAGAGGACCTGAGTTCAATTCCCAACACCCACATGGCAGCTAACAACTGTCCATAACTCCAGTTCCAGGGGAATTCAACACCTTCTTCTGACCTCCCTGGGCATTGCATGACACAGGTGCACTTACACACATGCAGGCAATATACTCATACACATAAAAATAAATTTAGAAAAAAATGCAGCCATTATCTCTATAAATCTTTTGTTACCCTCATTCAATTTCTATTTCTGGATTCCTGTAAATACATGTTGGATTTCTCATAGTGTCCTCTATACTTGCTCCATCTCTCTGCTCCATCCTAGTGATTTCTTGAACTGAGGGTTTATATTTTCAATTTAAATACTGTTTTTTCATAATTTATATTTGTTCCTTTTTCAATTCAGCTTATAATTTTTTGGAGTCATAGTCTTTGTGCCGTATGTCTGTGTTTGTGTATGGTTGTATTGCATGTGTATACATGTGCATGTGGTAACCAGAGGTTGACATCAGGTGTCTTGCTCAATCACTTTCCACTTTATTTTTTAGACTGGGTCTCTCCCTGAACCAGGAGTTCACTGACTGGGCTATACTGGTTGGTCAGCAAGTCCCAGGGATCCTCCTGTCTCTGTCTCCCCATTGTTGGGATTACAGGCATGTACTGACACTCCCAGCTTTTAAACAGGTGCCAGAGATTTGAGCACAATTCCTATTTGTATAGCAAATACTTTACAAGCTGAGCCATCTCCCAAGCCCTCAGTGTCCTAGTCTTATATTTTAGTTTTATTTCTTTTCTAAAATAAAAATTAGGGTTTTGAATAGTTAATACATTTTTATGGTTCCAAAACCAAAATAATCAAATATAATCACTAAGAAGTCACACTCCCACACTTGTACTCCCACAGCATCTAAACCTCAATTCCAGTGGGTAGCACTTACCAGTTTTAATATAAACACAGACAGAAGGGGGTATGCATTGTTCTCAATACCCACCCCCATCGCTTTTCTTAGATTAAAGTGGCTAAGTAGATAAACTGTTTTCCTGGTTTGTTTTCAATTAACAATATATACCTCCTTTCATATTAATACTTAGGGTGTTTCTTCATTGTTTCTTTATTGTTTAATCGCACGACAGTTTTTGAATCAGTCCTCTAAAGACGACACAGGTTGTTTCCAGTTTTGTGTCTATGTAAAGGTATGACCCTCCAAGGACACTGGTTTGAAGCAGGGTCTCATCCTAGCTCCCTTCGTTGGACAGAACAGGCTTCATTTCTTGTTCCTGAGTGGACACGAAGGTCAGAGCCTCTGGCGACAGGAGCTGATGTCATCCTTGCTGACACATCTCCCTCCCCCGGAACAAGCAGCACATCCCAGTCTGCCATCCCAGCTCCTTCCTCATACTGCCAGTCTCCCTTCCTGGCTTGCACACTCAGCTCTCCCCTCCTGATAGCTTTTGTGATGTCCTGTCCAGATGTAGGCAGCACATTTCCTACATTCCATTTCTCTCTGGGCTTTATGGTAATTCCTATCAGTGTTCCACCATCCATCTTCCCAGTACCAGTTTGGTAACAAAAGTAACTATTTCCTGGGAGAACTATGGCATTGTAGGCTGGTGGTGAATCTTACAGATGGTGTAAACCAGAGAAAGGCCAGTTTTTATTGCAGTCCTAACACCTCCAGTCAGGTCATGATTCCAGCACAGCTTTTTTCTCTTTCTATTTTGCTGCATGATCCTTTCTGTTGTGGTCAAAGGATTATATAGATTATAGGTCTTTTATCAAAGGCTAACTACCATTATAAAAACAGCCAAGATTAATATCAATATATACATTCTTATTTTAATTCCAATATTTTCAGATAAAATATAAGGTCAAGACAATATTTAGTTAGTTAGTTAATTAGTTAGTTAGTTAGTTAGTTAGTTGCACTAATGGAGATTGACTCTAGGGCCTTGGGCACACTAGATAAGTACTCTGCAACTGAGCCATAACCTCAGCCTATTTTTTACTTTTTTAAAAAGATTTTATTTATTATTTTTATTTTATGTGTATGTGTATATTGCCTGCATGTAGGTAAGTGCACCTGTGTCGTGCAATGCACGCAGAAGACAGAAGAGGCTGTCGGATCCCCTAGAACTGGAGTTATATACAGTTGTTAGCTGTCATGTGGGTGCTAGGATTCGAACCCAGGTCTTCTGCAAGAACAGTCAGTGTTCTTAACTGCTGATCTATCTCTCCAGTCCCACATTTTTTACTTTTTAGTTTTGAGACAACGTCTCAATAACTTGCCCAGGCTCACCTTGAACTTCCTCTATAGCTTAGACAGGCTTTGAACTTGCAATCCTCCTGCCTCAGCCTCTAGAGTAGCTGGAATTACAAGCCTACATGAAGTAACTGATGTTCTTTAGTCTTACTGCTGAGGGTAGCTTTTACCAGAGTGACAGTCCCACTTAATGGAAGAATGCTTGGGGTTTTCGTTAATTTTTCTGTTCTTTTGTGCTTTATCAATTGACACCTGTTTGCTTATTAAACAGTGTGGTGATTCCTTTGCTGTTAGAACATTGTCCCTTGATTTCCCTAACATATAGTACTGATGTAGTGATGCTGCTCCCTGCTCTGCTGATGCTGGATTTTGGAGAGGAATGAAGCATTATTTCTTATGCTAAAGAGTATCACGAAGGCCAGCTCCACATGGAAGCATCTCAGTGTGTTGGGAAAATGATATGAGCTGCTTAAGGTGGAAGGAGACTTTCTACAACATTTTTTCAGTGGGCCTGAGGGGTCACATCAGCAGGCTGATGCTTCCTGCTTTTGAAAGATCCATCTGCTGCTAGTCACCAAATGGGCAGTCATCATGACGCCACAAGCTAGAATGAGTTGCTAGAACTGCAAAATGCCCAGGGGTTGCATGACTTCTAGTGTGAGCCTGGTTGGAAAGTCTGGCCTGTGAGCCAGGCTGAGACCATCCTCAGTGCTATTCAAGTATGAAGCAACTTCATGCCATTGGAGCAGTTTGCTTCCTCTCTATCATCCCAGAACATACGGGGTGACCAGTATGCAGGTGGGTACTCTACCATAAGGCAGAGATTGATGGTACCTTTGGAGCAAGAGACATCAGAACATCACCTGTCCTTCCTGCTGTCGACTTTGCAAAGCTGCTTCTAGTATATTAAGGAAAAAAAACCTCCAATACAAAACTGTAATAACCCAGAGTCAACAGGGAAAATGTAACTTCTGTAATAGAAAATTCAAAAGTTATCAGCAAGCAAAAAGAATATGCATCAAAATGACATTCTGTGTTCAGCCATCCCATCATGCCTGCTCAAGAGAGATAAATGTGCAACTAACTTATCAGGGAGCATGATGGCACATCTGCTCAGTCATAATTACTCCAATGCTTAAGAGAACTGACCTGGAATGATAGCACACAGATCACATAATCTTTTCTGAGGGCACAGCATTTTAAAGTCCATTCCCTCAGGGAAGCTGAAAGACAGGTCACTGTAATTTGTATATGATGAAAGTCACTTGATTAAGTTCCTTATAACACATTGGAATTGTAGAATCATAAAATCTTAAGGGTGGAAGGAAAACTAAAGGTTATTTATTCCATCCGAATCAGAGATCTTCATATACTAAAGCCAATCAATTATAGGACATTGGCTTCGATAACCTTGGGGATGGGAGCCCCCACCCACACCTCCAAACTGAATACATTATCTCTTCCCAACCAAGAAGCAGAGGTTTCCTGGGAAAATCACAGTTTTCCTCTGAGTTTATGCTGAAATATTTTTAACAGGCTCCTCTGGGTCCCTCGTCACTCCTCAACTGATTCATCTCCTGAGAGTGCCCCAAATCGCTTCCCTTCACCTCAAATCCTATCACATCACTTCTTCCCAGCTCTCATCACACACTGTTCTCATGAGTAGATCAATACCACTATAGAGAGAGTGGGCTAGCCATCACCGAGTGGGTTTCTGATGAAAGGATGAGCTTGATGCCCTTGTACTGCACTTTCTTGTTCCCCCACCTCCCACTGTGTAATGACACAGGTCTATGTAAGATGCAGGTCCCTTGACCTTGTACCTGCCAGCCTCTAGAATGGTAATAAATAAATGTCTACTCTTTATAAATTACTTAGTCTCAGGCATTCTGTTACAGAACCACAAAATGAACTCGGACACCAGGAAAGAAGGGTCTCTCTTCTTGTCAGAAGATGAATTTTCTGTCTCATACCTGCCATCGTTTACTAAATTTAAATGACTGGGTAAGTCCACCTCTTCTGGACAGTTCTCCCCAGTCTACCTCTGTTGGTGCAGTAGTGGAACTTTTATCCTGAAGGTAATCAACAGCTTAGGGCCTGCTCAATGGAGGGAAATCATGTGTGGTACTGTAAACATAGCCAAGAACACATGGCTGGAAAGGTCATAGACCCTGGAGAAAAACCTACTTTTGTCACTTCCTTAGACCAACATAATTTCTTACTGTAGTCAAAATACTTATCCTTATATTCACAGACAAGCGTACCTTTTAACAGTCATAAAAGAAATTTCTTTTTGAAACAGAAGGAGATCATTATCAAGTTCCACAACTGATCAAACACAGAGAATAAGTGTCTGTGAGGGTCCAGCCCTAAGTGACACATCTACAATATAACCTCAATACCTAAGGCTCAGGGAACATCCCAGAAGAGGGGGAAGAAAGATTGTTAAGAATCAGAAGGACAAGACACCTGCTGCTAGTTAATTCATTCTAGACATGATAAAGAAGCTGACCAACGAAATCTCCACAGTGTGATAGTCCTACAAGATCTGCACAATGACAAAAACAATTGACATAACAAGGTGAATGGGGAAATGAAGAGCTGCAGGCAATCAATGGATGCTGAGGGAGGATCAGTTTTTTTCCAGAGACGAGCACCCTGAGAGGTTATCTAACTTCCAAGTGGGCAGACCTAAATACAGAAATACAGGTACACAGGAGCACCACTGAATGAACTCAGTACATATAGTATGTGTAACAATAATCTGGGAAGAAGACAGGAAATTGAGAGGGACTGGGTTGGCGGTGGTGGGGGCATGAGAGGAGTTGGAGGTAAACTGGGAGGGATGGAAATAATGCAAAGACTATACTCATAAGTGATGGTCACATACAAAAAAAATTTAATTGTCATTTGTTTTAAAAAGCCAGGTATGGTGGCACACACCTTTAATCCCAGCACTTTCCTCACTGCTTCCCCTTTCAGTAGGGCTCTATCCCAGCTCATCCCTCCTTTGCTGGTTAGAATAGGCTAGGCCATACTGCTTTGACAAACAGCCCCACATAGCACAATATAGTTTCAAATCTTTTTTCCCTCAGGTAAAATCCACTGCAGGTCACATGACTCTTCAGAAGAGCTATTCTCTGTGCAGACACCCAGCCATACAGGGTGCTTTAAGCTGATGCCTCACACACCCTCTCAAAGCCAGGTTTCCTCCTTCTATGAGCTCAGCTTCCCACTCCTCACCAGGCACCTTCCTGTCCACATTCACTAGAAGTCAAGGTTGCCAACAAAAGCCATCAACCTCCCTCCCCTCTGTCTCTTACTTGTCTGGTCCTTGTGCCCAAAGAGTCTGCCCAAAACTCCCAGGAGAAGCAACATCCCTTCCCGGGAGGTAAGAAACAGCTTTCCCATGTGCTAGGTGGGAGGAAAAAAACCTGGAAATAGATATTCCCCAGGTTTTTGACCACACTTTCTCCAACTTCTTTGAATGTACATTCAATGTGTACTGTCCTTGCCCTCTAGTTCTACCTTAACCTTGAACCAGCCTCTTATCCTGTGCTAGCTCTCATGGTGACCAATGCTGGGCCCTCAAACCTTGCCTCTTCTACCTGGATCTCAGGAATTCAATCTCTTACAGAACCCCTTTCTAGAGTGTGCTTTTTGCTTCGGGCTTTTTTCATCCATTCCTTCTTTTTCTATTCAAAGCCCCACTCTCAGTCTAGGTAGCACCGCTCTGCTGTTTCTATGAGTTCAGCTTTTCTAGATCTGGCGTATGTGATATCATGTAGTATTTACCTTTCTGTGCCTGGCTTATTTCACTCAGTACAATGATCTCTGGGTTCATCTATTTGTCACAAATGATAGGATTTCTTTTTAGAGTCTGAATAATATTCTATTGTATATGCACACCCCATTTTCTTTATCTGTTTATCTGCTGATGGACACTTAGGTTGCTCTTCTATTCTGGCTATTGTGACTAGAGCTGCAGCAAACACAGGATGCAGATGACCCATCAACGCACTCACTGCTTCTTGGGGTTGTATACTAGGAGTGCTATTGCTGAATCATACGTAGTTCTATTTTGGTATTGCACAGAACTCTCATTACTTTCCAGGGTGACTGCAGTGCCTCCAATAGTGTGAGAGTTCCCCTTGCTCCATATCCTCTCCAACACCTGTTATAGTTAGTCTCTGGTAAAAGCCGTGCTTACTGGGGTATCACTAGGATTCTGTTCTCCATTTCTCTGATTAGTGATGTTGGCATTTTTTCTTCTACCTTTGGCTGTTTGTATGTCTTCTTTTGGGAATGTGATGATCATAGTTTGATTTCAGCAGGATGGCCTGAGTCAGATCATGGGAAAATGTAAGAAGTAGCCTGAAAGAGTAACAGTCAGGTTCTATTTCACTCTGAAGCAGACTGTGCTAGCTGTAGGTTTTGTTAACCCCAAATGCTTTCAACCTTTCATATCCTTCCCCTTCTACAACAGAACCCCTTCTTTAAAAACAGGAGTCCATTCCATATGGATGGCTCCTTCCCTACATGGCTGTGCACACAACCCAGGCCTGGTTCAGAGTTCCCCTCATGGAAGTTGCTGTGTAGGGACTGCCCCACATGTTGCCGCACAAAGTAGATAGCATACGAGTCTTTGTTATATTGAAATTTGAATGTAATTGGCCGATGTTCAGCACTGTGAGAAATCATTTTCCTCTCTAGAGAGTCCCTTAACTCAGCAAACATAATTAATTCCACCCACTGGCCACAATGTTCCTTTCCTATTCCCATCAACTCAAGGATTCTCTGTCTTGGCTCTTTATTAAAGCTATTTGAGATACTTTTAAAAAACAAAATTAAAATGGCCCATGCCTGAGCCCCTGGGCCAATGAAATCAGAAGGAGCATGGGAGAGCTCTCTGCACAGCTATAAACCATTATTCAAGCTACCCAGAGCACTCCTTCTCAGAACCTTGGGCCAGCATCATTGATTCCTCTCGCCAAACAAGATAAATCAGAGCCTTTCTGTGCGAATGAGTTTAGATTCAATCTTCTTCCCCAGGTCATTTCTTTTCAGTCCAATACAAGGCAAGATGTGCAGGGCTGAGGAGGTAGATCCTCAGGCTCAGAGGGATCTGGCAAGCTGAGGAAGGTACGGCACCAACTTTTCTGGCAGTGAAGGTCATTTGTCTCAACTGAATACCTGTAAGATGAGAGCATTCTTGGCCCTCCCAAGGAACCCAAAAGAACTGCCAGCAATCGGTGAGCCAGGCAGACTGGACAGAGTACTCTGGGTGAAAGCAGTTCCAGAACTTACAAATTTATTCTATGCAATGTCAGCAGCTGGCAGATTAAGAACAAACGCCTCCACCCCCCAGAGCCCATCTCGTATACAGAATGGAAAAAATAAGAAACTTTCCTCAGCAAAAACAGGAAAGCTGGGCTTGGGAGAACATACCTATAATTCTAACTACTGAGACTGGAGAACCACAAGTCCAAGGGTTGCTCAGGGTCACAGAGTGAGTTCAAGGCCAGCCTGAGTACCTTATCAAGACCTTGTTTTAAAAATAAACCAAAACGAAAATAGAAATGGCTGGGGTGTAGTTCACAATGGGAGAGAGTTTGCCTAGCATGTATGAGGTCCTGAGTTTGAACCCAGCAGCATAAAAAAAGAGGGGCTCTTTAGCCCAGAGGTATGCTCCCTCCGCCCACAAACACAGGACTGGTGAGCACAGGGTATAAAGCATAGTGACAGAAGAGCTCCTAGACTGGACAGGAAGGCTGCCAGGGGACTGGACTCCCTGCAGGCCTGGCCTGGCTTCCCAGTTCCCTGGACTTGCCTCTCCCAGGCTGTTAAATGGGCACATCAGGCCATGTGAGCACTAAGCTTCCCCAACTCCAAGGTCCTGTGTTCTGCCCCAGGGCCTTTCCTGTCCTACCCTACCATTCTAGAACAATCAGCTCAAATGGATCCCATGAGCCTGAGGGAAATAGTCACATTCCGTCCCCAGCCTGACCTGGAAGGATGGGCGGCACCAGGCCCCGATGAACTCCCTGCTGGATGCCGAGGTGCCCAGACTCCTGCTCTAGGCTGCAGTTCCATTTCTTGCCTCACTCGGGGGTGTCCTGAGCATCCAAGGGGAAAGCCTCCACACTTAAAGGCATGAAACACAGAACATAAAGCACAAAAGTCTGCTTAGATTACAGGAAAGTCCTGAGGTAACACAGGGGACCCCTATTCCTCACCCAGCTTCCCCATGCTCCCATCTTCTATGACTGCACACCTAGCAAGCCAAGAGCTGGCACCACACACTCTGGCAGCTACTGAGAGACTTTCCATGGATTTTCCCTGGCATCCCTCATCTACTCCAGCATCCAGTCCAGGACAGCACATCATTAGGACTCCTTTGTGTTCTGCCATCAGTAGAGTCTTTCAGTGCCTGTCTTCTCCGGTCAGAGTCTCTCAGTCCGGAGTGTGCATCAGAATTCTTCAAAAGGTACCAAGGCCAGAGTGATTGTACCAGAGTCCCTGATGCACTGGGACTAGCCAGCACCATTGTTTCCTAAAGCCGGATTCTGATGCTTAGCCATCTAGAGTCAAGAGGAGCAACTCTTAAAATACCCACGTCTGCTCAGCCTGCCACGCTTTCTTGGTGTGGACAAGCAGCTATGTCTAAATTAATTTTTAATGACTCATGAACATTATATACATTTCTTACATAGTGTTCACTGGTGCTTTATCACTCTTCAACCAAATTAGAGCAGTACAGCCAAAGGCTAAGTTAGTCCCTCAATTATATGCTTTCCCCATCTCCAGAACTATTCACTCGGTGTCTTTTACTTTTACAGTATTTTTCCCATCATATTTTCATAGAAATATTAGAATATGGGATGGTGTCTATTGACAGTATGTTATATATAACATTGGGCAATATGCTTTATCTTTAAAAATCTTAAAATATTTTCTCCATATTGTTATGATTTATTAAATTTAGTTCATTCATGACAATAGCCTCAAAGTATTTCATGGTATAAAATATACCAATGTATTTATTTATTGGACACCTATGTTATTTCAAAATTTTTGTGCTTATAAGTCCAGAGCTCTGTCCATCTTGGCTGGGTATAGGCTATTTCTTATTATTTATTCAGGTTTAAATTTCCCAGGTCACAGTTCATCAGGAAGCCCAAGGTAGGAACTCAGGGCAGGAACCTGGAGGCAGGAGCTGAAGCACAGACCATAGAGGAATGCTGCTTACTGGCTTGCTCCCCTGCCCTGTGCTCAATCTGCTTTCTTATACAACACAGGCCCGCCTGCCCAGGGGTGGCACTACCCACAGAGGGCTAGGCCTTCCCACATCACTCAATACTCAAGAAATGCCCCACAGACATAGCCACAGCCCAGTCCAATGGAGGCAATTTATCAATTGAGGCTCCCTCTACCCAGGTGTGTCAAGTTGACACTAAAGCTATCCAGCCCAATTGACCCCTTGTCAACTTGACACACAAATGCATCACTATTAAACCACAACCTTCCATTTCTTGTCCCCAAGATATGATGCTAATATCATAAGTACAACCTTAAAAGTCTCACAATCCTTTAAAAAATCCAAACACTTAAAAGTCCATAGGCTCTTTTAAAATCTCTTAACCATGGGCTCCTGTAAAGTCCAAAACAAGTACTGTCTTATATCAAAAGGGAAGACTTGGGCACACCTAAGCAAAAACTAAGTCCAGCAAAGCAGCTCAAGGCTGGACATCTGGGATTCACTCATGATCTTCTGGGCTCTGAAGCATTTTGACAGCTCCACTCCTCTGACTCTGCCAGTCACAGCACGCATAGTTTGTCTCGCAGACCCAGGCCAACTCCATTCCATGCCTGCTGCTGCCCTTGGTGGTTGTCCCATTGTCTTGGCATCTCCAAAAAGTTGGGGTCTCCACTGAAACTGAGGCTGCCTCTTCTGGCCTCTTGGGATGCAAAGCCTCAGATTCTCTCTCTCCATGACCCCTTCAATCCTGGGGTCTTCACTGCAACCGAGGCTGCACTTTTACAAATGGCCTTTCCTGGCCTCTCAGGGTGCTAAGCCTCAGCTGCTTTCTGTGACCCCTTCATGCTTTCAGCACCAGAACCATGCAGGATACTCTTACACATTACCAAGTCCTGTTCCCAGCTTGAGATGGAGGCTCAGGTCCCCTCTGGACCATAACTTCTGTGTGCTAACCCTGAGGAGATATTTTCCAGACGATTTCACCACGGTGATGCTGGTCTCTTGTTACTTACAGCTGATTTTTCAGCCTCAGCCAATCAGCATCAATTGTCCCAGGTAAACAAAGGTTTCACTTCAGTGGTTCTGGTCTTTTCTTAATCACAGATGATTCTTCAGCCCCAGGTTACCAGAAACCACAGATTCTCAATTCAAAGTATTCCACAAACAGCCTGATAGTCTCTGTTTCCCTTTCAAGTATCACAAGTCAGGCCTCCATCATCTACAATTCTTTCAGTATAACTGTTCCAAGCTCCACAGCAACAAACTCTAAGCACTCAACGGCTTTTCCAGCCCAAAGTTCCAAATACTTCCACAATCCTTCTAAAAACACCAAGGTCAGATCTGTCACAGTAATACCCCACTCTCAGTACCAATTTCTGTTTTAGTTTGCTTCTTCATTGCTGTGACAAAACACTCTGACCAATACCAACTTGAGGAGAAAAGGTTTATTTGGCTTACATTTTCCAGGTCACAGTTCATCAGGGAGCCCAAGATAGGAACTCAGGGCAGGAACTTAGAAGCGGGAGCTGCATGAAGCACAGTTCATGGAGGAAGGACACTACTTACTGGCTTGCTCCCCTGGCCTGTGCTCAACCTGCTTTCTTATACAACACAGGCCCACCTGCCCAGGGGTGGCACCACCCGCAGTGGGCTGAGCCCTCCTACATCACTCAATACTCAAGAAAATGCCCCACAGACATGGCCACAGGCCAGTCCAATGGAGGAAATTCATCAATTGAGGCTCCCTCTACCCAGGTGTGTCAAGTTGACAACTAAAGCTATCTAGCAAAGTGATGCTAGTAATGCTTTTACATAAAAAGATATATTTGTTTTTCTGCAATTATTTATTTCCCTTTAACAACACATTTTAGAAATCTTTCCTTATCAGTACACACAGACCTCCTCCATTATTTAAAGTATTGCATAATCCATAGTATGAGATATATTAGCCATCTGTTGCTGTGTAACAATTTCCCCTCCTGTCTCCAAATTTAGCAACATACACAAAGAAAAAGAAGAATTAAAAAAAAAAACAAAAACATTATTTCATCCAGTTTCCGAGATCTGAAATGCTGATGTAGCTCATGCTGGTGGTTCTGGTAAGGGCCCCTGGTGACACTGCAGCTAAGCTGTGGCTGCTGTCATCTGAGACTTGACTAGGTGCAAATGATTGGCCTACCAGCTAGGATGGCTCACTTGCACAGCTGTTAGCAGTTAGCTCAGGTCTGCTCCTGGACTCTCTCCAGTGCTGCTTACAAAGCAGCTTCCTCAGAACTAGTGATCAGGGAGAAAGAGAGGGAAAAAAAAATCAAGATGGAAGCCACTGTCTTTGTGTGACCTAAAGTCAGGAGTGTCATGTCATTACTTCTCAATGTGCCACTGATCAGACAGACCAGCCCTGGTATAGAGTAGGAGAGGATTGAGCCTGGGGGTATCCAGAGGTGAGGATCACTGGGAGTCTACTTGAAGGTAAAACACAGAGTCACTGGGTTTACCACTCTTCTCGTGATGGTCTTTGGGTTTTCATGCCTACATGAAGCATTACCATGAACATCCTTGGGCACGTCCTGATGCTGGGTACTTTTCTTCTGAGCCTAGTAGAATGACCTCAGTTCTTTCATTTTCAAATGGGAACACTAAAACCAAAAAAAGTAACTCTGCCAAGGTCACACTGTTCATCCCTGCAAATCCAGGGCTATAACATCAACCACTTGACTCCATCCCAGTTCAGGTCCAGAGTCATTCATGTCTGTGAGCAAGGAAAACAGGACAGAGATCTCAACAAGTGTCTGGAGATAAAGTTGCTGGGAATTCCCAACAGTTGGTTCCCAGAATACCAACAAGCCTTGCAATGGCTTATCTTACTGTGTAGGTGGCAAATAGATACCACTGTTACAGAAAGCTAGATTCACTGATATGTGAACACTCCAACTGCCTTGATGAAAAAGACACCGATAGAAGTAAAGAATCTTCTCTAGGTCCTAATTAACAGAAGCATTGGCATTAGACAGACTGGATTTAGCTCTGTAATGGAGAGCAAGCTACATATACTCTGAAGTATTGTTTCAGCTGTGAAACAGGTGCTCTACAGACATCCTGTAATGTGATGTGCTCAGTACAGGGTCTGGCCACAGGAACTGGCATTTTTATTCTCCTTAGTTAACACATTTTAGTTATCCTTCAAGCTCCTTGAATGAATGGACTCCATTTTCTAAAATTATATGGTGCCTGCTGAGCTCATTTTGTCTAATTTTCCCACATCCCAAATCTCTGCTCTCTGTACCAACCATTATTTTGTGGCCTCTGTTTCTTGTTGCAAACTGTTCAGATTTTTGATGCTTGGTGTGAGGTGTGATTGAGAAGCACATGCAGAGCCTTGTAAGAGCTCCCCACTGCCACTGATGTGGGTGCCAGCCACATAGCCACTGTTCCTATAGACACAGTCAGAATCCTCCTCACCTTACAATGCTTTTGAGATTCCTGGGATGGATGAAAGAAAAGGAATCAATATAACCAAATCAAACTAAATAAATTGATCACAAGAACATCTTTGGAATATCATATTATTCCCTAGTGAGTGTCCCCAAAGGCCATGTGTTAAAGGCTTTTTCCCTGGGGTGACACTATCGAGAAGTGGCAGAATCTTTAGGAAGTGGGGCCTAATGGGAGGTCCTTAGGTCACTGGGTGTGTGCCTTCAAAGGAGTTTATGGAGCCTCTGTATCTTCCTCTTCCTGTTATCCTGTTTGCTTCCTGACTTGTGGTATAAGGGGTTAGTTTTCCAGGTGCTCCTGCCATGGCCATCTTGTGCTTTCACCGGATGTGCTAATCAGTTATGGGCTAGAACTTTCAAAACCATGAGCTAAAGTAGCCCTTTTACCTTTATAAGTTCATTGCCCTTGATTTTGCTACAGTGATGGGAAGTTGACTTGATACTCCTTGATTTTTATTTCAAATACTGAGAGGATTGGGAAAACTGTGGCCTGAATATCTGTGCCCACCCAAAATTCATGTGTAGAAACCTAATTCTCATTGTGGTATGACAAGGCGGGGTCTTTGAGGCAACTAGGTCTTGGGGATGGAACTGTGCACCCTTAGGAATAAGCATGCTCACCCTCTCACCATGTGAAGACAGCATAGGAAGGCACCATCTATGAAGCAGAAAGTGAGCGCCCACCAGACAGCCAATCAGACACAGCTTTTCAGAACTATGCGCAGTAAATGGGGGTGGGGTGTCGTTGCTGTTGTTATTATTTTTAGCAATTACACTCAGGAATTTTGTTACAACAGCTGTACAGACTGAGACGGGTGAGATGTGGAATAATTTAGGGTCCTCAGGCACCCAGTAGAAGGAAGGACAGGGAAAGGGAAGTGGGGCCATGTGAAATTCTGTGTGATGAACTTAAGGTGCCCTGGGTAGGTGTCTGTTGTGTGGCACTTAGGAGAGAAATTCATGACTTCTAACTGACTTCACTAGCAAATGCCTTTCTCAGCAGCCTTGGCTTCCCTGAGCTTCAGGAGAGAAAGTCTGAGACCCTATTACTCTCCAAAATCCAAAATCCATATCCAGAAAAGGACAAAGACTTAGAAGGGATGTGACAAGTATCTGAGGAAAGTGATGTTTGAGCTCCAAACCAGAAGAGTACTGGCATCCTTTCTCCCCCCATCCCCCAAGGGTCCTGAAAAGTGTGGGAGTATACCACAGGTAACACCAGTTTTGGAATCCCTACCTAATCCCCACACTACCCAATACCCGCCCCCCCAAGGAAGACCCAAGCTTCCTGGAGCAGCCTCTTGCTGACCTCAGTAACCATGCCCACTTCCTCCTGCACCAGGGAGTCACAACGAGGCCGGACCCTTGCTAGTCTAGAAAGTGGTATAGACCTGGAGGACCTGGAGGAGAAGGACAGGGCCCTACAGTACCCAAGTGGTTGCTGGAACTCAGCAGAGGCCTGGACTAGCATGGTACACTACATCACTTTTCCTGGGGTGACAGGAAAACCTCTCACACAGTCATCACTCATTCCAGAGTCCTTCGCTGTGCTTCCTCAGGAAGCTTCTTGTCAAAAGATAAATCTCTTTCATGGGATCAAACAGATTTATATTTATTTACTTTCCTTTCCTTCAGGAATGAGCCAGACCAGACAGGTCAAAGGACAGTTGAGATGGTCTCCTGGAATTTCCTGTAAGCACATATGTGACAGAAAAAGGGTCTCCTAGAGGCTAGAACAGGGGTTATGCAATAGCCCAGGACCCCTTGGCAAGTAGAGTACCTCCCAGGGTGGGAAGGGTCCTCCAGATGTTTGGGGAATCTGGCCATAAGTTCTTTAAGATCTGCTCTCAAGGAGCTAAGGGTCTTATGTCCCAGGAGCATAGAACAATCTCAGAGGCACCCAAACCCATTTTGCCTGAAGACAGTATCTAAGAGGAGGAAGGAAAACAGTTCCTGTAGACTGTAGGTAAGCTTGTGATTGAACTTCTTCAGAACTGGTCCTTACAAAGGCCCACAGGTGTCTTAGGATACTTCTTACAAAAGAACCCCTACAAAGCTCCTGAAAACCCTCTATCAGACACTACCAGGAAACAGGGGCTTCCACAAAGGGGATGTGCAGGAAAATAAAGACTTTTATTGTGATAATTTAGATGATTCGGATATAAGGCTCCCTAAAAACAGTGCGTTCAGCTTTGTGTTTTTGAACAAGTCAATTTAGAAGTTGGTAACTCAGGATACACCAGAACCAGAACCAGAATCGAGTTCATGGTGGGGCAGACCCCTCCTTTCATGCTCCCTGAGGGTGACCCTCGTGAGTTCTTGCAGGCATTGGCTTTCTATGGCTTTGTGACCTGCCCTTTGTCCAGTTGTCACCATGCCACCTCCAGCTTCAAGTTGCTTCCAAGATAGGAAGGAGCAGGACTGTGGTATGTGGCTGAGGAGGCCAGGAAGGAGTAGGTCTGGGACTGTGTCTTCCCCCTGGAGTATGTCCTTACTCATCTGTGGACTCTCCTCTCCCCATTTGAGGCCAAGGAATGACTTACGTCCATTTCCCTTCAAGCCTAATAAGTAGTGATACATGATGTGTGAGGAAGTGGACTGAGCAATGGAAACCAAAGTGCTGACTCATCATCTGTAACCCTCTCTCCTGGCTCTGCTGCTGGGCTGCAAGCTCTAGGAGAAGGATTAAATCTTTCTTTACAAGATCTCTGGTCAGGGCTGGTAGCCAGTTAGGATGCTCTGGTGTGCTTAGGCTAGGTGAGATACTGAATTAGAGTCGGTCATCCTTGTTTGTGGGTTCCATATCCATAGACTGAACCAAACAGGAACTGAAAATATGGGGAAAAGTGGGGACTGGAGAGATGACTCAGCGGTTAAGAGCACTGGCTGCTCTTGCAGAGGACCCAGGTTCAATTCTCAGCACCCATATGGCAGCTAACAACCATCCATTCCTCCAGGGGATCTGATGCCCTCTTCTGACCTCTGTGGGCATTGCATGACACAGGTGCACTTACATACATGCAATCGATACACTTATCTAGGTAAAATAAAAATAATAAATTTAAAAAATGGGAAAAATTATCGTGTCTGTGCTGAACATATACAGACTTTTAGCTCCAACCAATCCAGACTGTTTACATGGCACTGACATTGTATTAGGTATCATTAAGTGTGTCTTTCAGTGGGCTGAGGATGTTCTTGGCAAGGAACAGGGCAGTGTCTGCTGCTGCCTGACCCTGGGAAGGTACATGGGTGTGGTCACAAGATGGTCAGTTCCAAGTCCTCTAAAGATACTTTCAAGAAGAAGAAAGTACAGGCCTTCTGTCCTTGCTCCCTGCCCCATCCATCCATCTATCCACCAGTTGTCCATCTATCTAAAGAGGCACTCCATTCTTAGCTCACCAGCTCCAGAGAGACCAGAGAAAAGGTTCAGCAGCATGGAAGACAGTCAAGAGAACAGGCAGGCAACAGACGTGGGAGCCAGGAGGGCTGAGCCCATGGCTGACAGTGAACCACATAGCTGCTTCTGCTCATGAAAGCTAGCTAAACCCACCTTCCAGCTGACCTGAGGACTGGTAAGTCCAACCCATACCCTGATCTGTTCCTTACGATTGGGCTAGAAGCCTTATTTTGATAAATCAAGACTTTAAAAATGACAAGTGTTTCAGAGTGTGCCAACACATCAGGCTCTTCTCTCGGCTCCATAATTCTGTATGCAGAGTAGACTAGACCTTCCAAACACACTTAGGCATCAAAAACATTATCAATAAAAAAGTGCCAAAAAATAGAGAAGTCTAAAATTGAGGGTTTTCATCCTCAGCTAGGCCTTTTCAGTCCTGGGAGTCCTAATCCCATGAAACTAGGAGAAGTCAATCTCGGTGAGAAGTGGTCAACATAGTGCTCAGGACAGCTGAGGAGTGGCTCCTGGGCAGACATGCCTAGTAGTTAAACACCAAGGCAAGGACTGAATTAGACAGCATGGGGTGTGCGCACTTAAAAGCAGAGGGGAGGATTGGTCTTCATCACATGAGCAGAGCAGGGCCTCTGTTAATTGGATCTAACAGCTGATGCTTTTATTTCTGATGCAGGAAGTGCTGTGATAATGACCTTGAAGGTAGCATACTTAGGACACTGTGGAACAGATAACTGCCATTCAAGTCCCAGGGTAATTTCTAGTGTCTTCTCCCATCTTGGGTGGTAGAGAGATTGTTTTAGGCCTTTTTGGTTTTGAAAGGGCAAGAGGTGGACTGCCTATCCATTATACATCTACGTCTTCCCCCTTCAGAACGGTTTTTCCAGCTGTAATCCCAGTTATTCAGGAAGCTAAGGCAGAAAGATCACAAGTTCATGACTTGCCTGGGCTACAGAGGCCAGCTTGAGCAACTTAGTAGAAGTCTGTCAAAATAAAGAATAAAAAGAGGATTGGGGACATAACTCAGAGGTAGATCATTTACCTAGCATGCTGGAGGCCCTAGGTTTGATATCCAGTACCTTAAGAAACAAAAATGGACTGAACTTCCAAAGGTGGCTTGCCTTCCCACGGGAGTCAAGGGCCTAGAGCTTGGAGCCAGCCTCATGTTTACCGGAGGCAGCTTGTTCACGTGGACTTTTCTATTCCAAGCTGCTTGGGACTCAGAGTACGTATCCCATACAGATAAACGCTGTGGAGCTGGGATTGGGCCTGGAGGGAAAGCACTTGGCTAGCTAAATGTCCCGTGGAAGAGGAGAACCCAAATATTGCAGATGCTGGCCACAACCAGGTGAGCCTGGTCTGACTGCACACAGCATTAACTGTCTTCCCTTTTGCTCTAAGACAGCTTCTTTCCACCTCTATCTGGTCTTGGGAATAACAGACACAGAGGTTGGGCTTTAACTTGAAGACTGCCAGCCAGGCCACTTCCAGGACTCTGAAAGAGCTCTGCCTAGAGTTTTACAACAGTCTAATAATAAGCCCATTCACACACCCTGAACCTACCACCATGTTGCCAAGAGGAAACATTTGGATTTGATCTTCTCATTCACAGGGAGGTGAAGAGTTGGGGCCATCTATGTCCACCAGTGTTTCTTCAGTACACACCCGAGGGGCATGTGCTGTGGGTCAGGTCCTCACTGGGGGAAGACATAGAGATGGCCCCTACGCCTCTGAGGTCTCAGACCAGGGCAGAACTCAAGATGAGTTGCTGACATCTTCCATGAGGTGAGGAGAGAGGCGCTCAGGGCTGCTCTGGCTATCTTATGGGGATGCTGTCTCAAGTCTAAAGGGAGAGATGTTGCTGCCTTCGTGGCCAGCAGCCCAAGAGACAGTACCAGGATTCTATATCATGAGAAACCACAGACAGGAATCAGGGAGATCCATCTTGGGAACTCTCCAAATCAGCACCTGGACAAAGCATACCCTTCCCAGGGAAAACCAAACCTAGAACGGGGAAAAGTCAGAACAATCCTTTGACTGGGGGGAGGAGGGGAATGAGCAAGAGACAGAGGTCATTCAGTCCTCAGTATCAGCATCACATACCTGGGACTCCTTCTGCACTGTGTGTGTGTGTGTGTGTGTGTGTGTGTGTGTCCATCTGTGTGTCTGTGTGTGTATTTACTATCAGATGGATTCCGAAGAGGTGGGCAGACCAGCAGTCATACTCGATCTCATCCCCTACACTCAGGGCAAAGCCCCTCAACTGTGGGCACAGGTCCACACCACTGTGACAGCCACGGCTTGTTGGTGCCCAGGATTTGTGCTCCCTTTCTTCCATAGAATAGTTAGCTGACCTCATGGTCACTCCAAATACAGTCTAGATTGCCCAGAATTTCTTATGTCACTAAGATCTAAATATGAGAGCACAACTTCAGAGACATTTTCTTTCATAATTTAAAATATTTTTAATACTTTATTTTTATTCTGTGGAAAGAAATAATCTTGTATTTTGAGATAACAGTCAGCACATTCCACAGCTCTGAGAGTAGCACCCACCAATGAGAAGCCCCCAGGACTGCATCCCTTGTAACCAATCAATTCAAAAGTGTGTTGGTGCGCGCGGGCTCCTCAAACCAAAGTGTAACTCTATTATTCCCTCTTCCCCTTGTCTAAAACCTATAATAAGCTCCCTCCCCCTGCAAATGGGGCTCTCAGCACGGATCCATTGCATTGGTGAGGTCTGAGAGCCTGAGCTTAAGCCGGAATAAAGACTTTGTTCTTGCATGCCCTCTGGATTCCGTGGTTATTCTTGGGGATCTGTTCTCTGGGCACAACATTGTCTAGGTTGCCCAGAATTTCTTATGTCACTAAGATCTAGTTACTATGAGAGTACAACTTCAGAGACATTTTCTTTCATAATTTAAAATATTTTTAATACTTTATTTTTATTCTGTGGAAAGAAATAATCTTGTATTTTGTTTAAGCTATTTGTTGCTTAGGATTTCTCTGGTAGTTATACTTAAATTTAATTATAAATAACATTTTCCCAGGAACAAATCTAACCTTATCCAAGCAGCATGTCTGGAGCACCCTGGCTAGAAGCAGCCTTGCCATCCCCTGCACTACCACAACCCAGTTAGGAGGATTGTGCTTACAAAGTGCCTCATAGACATCCTTGTGTTCGCTTTTCAGTTTCTGCAGAAAAACTCTGTTGGTATAAACTCCCAGGAGATGAAGCAAGGCTTTGGAGAGGTGGCCGGTTGCATTTGAACTATACATGCTCAGATAAACTCCTGCATAATCCCCTCCCTGCAAATCCCCTGCTGCTAAGGCTCTGCTGCACCAACATTTGTTGATCCACCCTGGTTTTCGCCTCAGCTGATGCTCAGTAAATACATGCTAAGTCGATTTGCTGGAAATGCAGCAAGCTCTACCGCGCCCAAGAGATCACTTTCCTCTGAGTTGTGTTTATACAGTCAACATTCTTTAAGAGAGAGAAGGGAATTAAAAGAGCTTGGGAAGGGCCTTCCAGGGGAACCCTTGGCCTGTGGAGGGGCAGCAAGGCAGGGTGGACAACACAAAAAGGACCTACCTTCCCAGGGGTGGTACTGCCCACAGTGAGCTGGGCCCACCTACATCATTCAACAATCAAGAAAATGTCCTACAGACAATGGCCACAGGCCAGTTCAATGGAGGCAATTCTCCAATTGAGGCCCCCTCTACCCAGCATATTCACCAGTCTGACCCTGCTTCATTCAAGGAAGTCCTTCGTCTCCAACCCTGCCCTACAGCACCCCACATGCTTCCTTCTGACATCTGTGTCTTCTGCCTGAACGTCACGGTCATATAGAACCATTGACTTGTGTTTTGGCTCAGAAGCTTGTCAGTGTTTCCCAGAATATAACCTTCAGGGCATGATCCCTGCCCCCAGGCTCCTTGGCACAGAGATAAAAGTAAAAATGGGCTTCTGATAAAATATCAGTTGGCTAGGGCTATAAGCTGGGCTTGAGGACTCTGTGAGCTGAGTGCCTGTGGTCATGTGCCATGGTGGTCCCTGCAAAGGCAGCCATGGACAGCAGGTCTGAAGGATGCAGGAGTGGGCAGCTCCCACCAGTCATTCAGCAGTTCTCCCTTCTCCTGAGGGTGGGCTGTGCTGTGGGAACACGTTCCTGGAGCAGCCCCCCAGCCAGCTTCTGACTGTGGCTGCAGTTCTCTAAGAGGCCTGCCAGTGGGGGTGGCCTGGGTGTCTGAGAAAAGCCACCCTTCTCCTTTTCCATGAAGAACAGATGTCTCACCAGGTCCATCACCCGCAGACTTCTGAGCAGCTCTGGCTCGTGTGGTCTGACGCCCTGGAGTTGTTGTGTAGTGACACACTCAGTCTCACAGCCCATATCATTCTCATCACACTCTACCAACCCAACTGCCCCTACCTCCCACCAGAACCCACGGTCCCTTCAGCTCCTGCCCACCCACTGTTCCTGACAGATGTATATTTATGTTATTCAAACAAGAATAATGCCAGCCACAATAGAAATCCTAAAACAAAGGAGAATCTTAAGTCAAAAATGAGCACTTCCGCCCCCGCTGTGTCTGTGTGGATGAGTAGATGCTGACTGCTTAGGAGAGTAACAAGGTGCAGGTGGTGGAGTGTATGTGGCCTGTCTGGCCTGACCTCTCCACCCAGGTTTCTAAATGCCAGTTGGGAAGGATGTGATAATGCTTGAGAGAGTGAGCCATGCCACCCACATGAAAGAGATCACTTATTACTTTTTTATTAACTTCAGCCTACAACTTCCTCAAAGACAGCTCCCAGGACTCCTGCATCTATGCACTTTCGAACAGGAATTGGATTCTTCAAATCTCCTGCTTCGGGTGTTTTAGCAGAATGATAGCAACAAGCATCCTCCATATGCTGTCTTCCCACCCCAGCTCTGCTCCACTGGGAAACAAGGCACCTCTGCAGCCAGGGGATCTTCAGAGACTGCTAGGGGCCCCCAATCTGCAGCCTCAGCCCCTCAAAGGCCCCGAGATCCAGTGTCATGAAGCTCAGCATGATGCCTTCACACCAGAATCTGGAGTTTTAACACATCTCCTTGCTCAAGCTCCACCTAGCAAGTCAATCTGGGGGCAGGCGCTTGTTTAGAAAAGAGCCCCTGGGTAATAGTGCAGCCCTGCTTAGGGCTACTGGTCTGAGTAGTAAAGGTGGGAAAAGGAAGGCTCCTCTTTCCAGGAGATTAACAGGCAATAGCCCAGAAGAACCTAGAAAATTAGCACATCACCACATGGCACCCACTGTTGGGGATCAGCTCATCACCACTGGATGATAATGCCCCTGGGAAACAGGTTGCCAGGGAACTGGATAATCACACCAACTGGTAAAACTGGCTCCCTATGAATTAAGAGTAATTTACAAAAGGCAAAGGGCACCTTCACTTAAGATAGCTTTGGCCGTCTGCCTTATTAGATCGAGCTCCACCAATAGAGGCCATCTCACGTCACCTGCCTCTTGCACTGATCATGCAAAGGACACCTCACCATCTGGATAAAATTCTTGCCTAAAATGTTCCACCTGGATCTAAAATGAAGAACTCAAAAGAGATGTGGGGTGGGGGTTTTGTGAGGGAGGGGTCCCTGGGCTCACAGAAGTCTAGTGGGAAGTGTGGGCCCTCAGGGGAGCTCAGGAGTCACAGGCAAAAAGACGGGGCTCCCCTGCCCTCAGGGTCATAGTGGATATTATTCCAGAGCCACCTGCCTCCCTTTGTCCACTTCCACTCCTTATGCCCAAGCTTTGAGAAGAGGATAATTTAAGGCTGACATCCAAGTCTGCAGCACTGGGCCTGCTCTGCCCATTTTTCTGGCTCCTTTGAGCTCCTTTCTTTGGCAACATTATAGTTTTTCATGTGTGGAAACATGGTAGCAACTAGATAGATAATTTTCTTTTTTAATTAATTTTTTCGACCTTTTAACTTTTAATTATGTGTCTATGTGTGTGTCTATGTATGGATATGTATACATGAGTGCAGGTGCCACTGAAGCCAGGGGTCGTGAGCCACCTGACATGGCTGCTGGGAATTGAACACCGCCTCTGGAAAACCACTACATGCTCTTAACTACTGAGCCATCACTCCTATCTCCTAAATATTTTTCTTTTTCTATTATTTTTCTTTTATGTGTATGGGGGTAATACCTACATGTACATAAGTGTATCCGGGTTGTGCAATGCCCATGGAGGAGAGAAGAGGGAGTTGGATCCCCTGGAACTGGAATTTTGGATTGTTGTTAGCCACTGGGAACTGAACCTGGGTCCTCTGTCTCTTAACCACTGAGTCATCTCTCCAGTCCCTAAATATTTTTCTTACATGGGAAACGATTAACTAGAGACTCCATGTCACGTCTGAGGACAGAGGTGCAGAGAAAGGAGCAGGAATGCACTCAAATGGAGTCTACTGGAGACTGTCATTAAGAGGCTTTTCCCAGCATCTAAGAAGTCTGCTCTCACTCACTGCCCTGGCAACACATGGCGAGATGAGAGAGAGAGAGAGAGAGAGAGAGAGAGAGAGAGAGAGAGAGAGAGAGAGAGAGAGAGACAGAGACAGAGACAGAGACAGAGACAGAGAGACAGACAGAGAGAGAGAGACAGAGAGAGAGGAGAGAGAGGAGGAGAGGGGAGGAGAGGAGAGACTGAAGAGGCAGTGGTGTGCCCTGACAGAGTGAGCACTAGCCTAGGAGCCAGGAGCCCCAGGCTCCAGGGCACCCTGAGTGAATCACTCCTCTTGGGTTTTCTGTTGGTGAGGCAAGAAGTTTGGGCCACCATGGCAGAACTTAGGTGCTGTGATCATGTGCCCATTGCTGCTGGTCCCTTGTCTTGCCTTCCTGTGATATGGGGACACCTCAGCAAATAGTCTCTACCCACCCACATCCAGTACACTTCTCCCTGGAAGTCCAGGACCTCAAAGAGAAACCCCTATGCCAAGACCTTGGCAGGGTAGACTTCTACTTCCTGGGTAGGTCTGGTATTGGGAAAGGATGTAGGAAACTTGAGGGTTCTCCTCACCCCCTGGGGCAGGGGCAGGGGCAGGGACAGTTCCCACTCTCTCCTCTCCTTCATATGTGAAGCTTTAGCCCCTCTATCCTCTCCCTGTGTCCTCCCTCTGCCTCACCCTGTCCCAAAAGTTGCTGGTCTTTCTTTACCCAGGGTGACAGCTGTCTTGGGTAAGTTACATACCTTACCCATACACACTCATCCATACCCAATGAGCAGGACAGAGGAAGCTGCTCCTAAAAATGTAGGTGGCAGAGCTGGGGACCGAGTCACTCACATTCATACACTCAAACACCACAAGGTACCACCTGACATAGTGTCAAGTTAGAGACAGTGAAATGGTCCTCCAAAGGGGAAGAGCTTCAGGCTATTTCATCTTTGTCAATTCATCCCTGACTCCTGGAGCTGTAAATCGGCAAGTCTGGCCCCTGGATTGTGCAAGATTCTGGTCAACTATATGACCAGGATACATTGTTTATCATCTGCAGAAAGTGAGGAGATTAAACTTGAACCATCTTTCTCAGAGTGAGGTCTGAGAGCTCATGTTTGTCATCCACGAAATAGGTAAGATATTCCGTCTTTTCATGTTTAAATAATATGCACAGTGAGGCATGGTGGTACACGCCTTTAATCCTAGCACTATTAGGCAAAGGCAAGCAAATCTCTGTGAGTTCAAGTCCAGCCTGGTTTACATAGCAAGTTTCAGGCCAGCTGGGGCTACCAGGAAACCCTGTCTCAAAAAGACCGAAAAGAAAACAAAATATGACACGTACACCAGACACTTGAGAGACAAAAGGCCCACAATGTTTGGTCCATTCTGTTTTGATTTATCTGAAGGCCAGGGATTTGGAAATTAACAGGGATTGAAAACAGAGGCTTCTGGATCCTGGCAGGTTATATGGAGCCAACTCTTGCTATGTGCAGAAGGCCCTTAGCCATAGTTGGTGTTCCACTCCAGATGTTCCCTCCATCTTTCCACTGCCATTCTCCCTCCTCCTTGGTCCTTCTCATGGCAAAGATATTTCTCTCACTGTGGAGATCAGGCTGTGCCCTATTCTAAGTTCCTTCACATCCTGTAGAACAGTAGCATTCAGACTGGGCCTTGACCTGAGCGACTTCATTTTATAAAGCAGCAGTTGGATCTATTCTGAGTCCAAATGCAGAGGCAGAACTACTCGATCTTGTTTGTAAATAAATAGCTACCATCTGTCCATCATAAACCATGAAGCACAGACTGAAATATAACTTTTTCATGGAGGTAAACAAAAAAGTACCAGCTATGAACTTGTTGGAGTAGATCAGGAGCACATGGACATGGGCATATCAGAAAGATCACGCCTGAGAATTGGAACCCAGACCAACAAATAATGCAACACCCTCACCTGGATCAAATACAAGGAAGGCACAACACTGGGGTGCAGTGGCAACCACCACCCGACCATCCAGTGCATGAGTCATAGGGACAGGCAGAGGACTCCTGACAGTCTAAGTCTCAACTTGGCAATGGTCCCCATTGCTTGATTTGTCCACAGAATTGCTGTACCTCTGGATCTGGTCCTGCACTTTGGTTCAGCTTTGAACCAGTTGTGCCTTGAACCAGCTCAGCTCTGACCCTTCAATAGCTCTCTGACTGGGTTTGCTAATATCTTATCTAACCACCTACAAAGACTCATTGCACCTGTATCTGCTCTCTGCCTCTGCCTTCAGGAAGCCTTTTTTAACTCTGCAGCTCTTTAACCATTTATAGCCATTTCATAATCCATATGCCATTGTGTGAAGGGCACTATGTGTTCTGGGAGCTGATATTAGTCATATGATTGGACTAAAATAAGCTGTGTTTGCAAGCGGCCACACTATCCAGTAAAATCTGGATTACTTGGGAAATTGCACATGATGAAATCAACGTAACTTGTGAATTTGTTGTTATTCAATAAATTCAGACACTGTAGAAAGACACAGACATGTCTGTGTCTCTGACACAGTGCTCTCAGGACATGCTTGTGGCCCATAAAACAAGGGCAGATGATTGACCTGAAGAAGGCTCAGTTTCAAAGCAGCAGTTCCCCTAAAAAGGCTCTGTGTGCGAAGTCAAGAAGAAGGAGGAGGAGGAGAAGGAGGAGGGAAAAGGGGAGAAAGGGACAGGAGGAGGAGGAGGAGGAGGAGGAGGAGGAGGAGGAAGAGGAGGAAGGGGAAGGGGGAAGAGGAAGAGTGGTAAGAAGAAGAAACAGGAATCTCTCCTGCAGTGCCAATCGGTGTCTTTAATGCTCTATGGATCATCAGGACTGTCCAAGAAAGGGATCTAGTGTGAGAAGAGTTCTTAAACATTCATTCTTGAAGTCTTTTTGACTGCAGAATTCTTTTTTTCCCTAAAATAGCCTCTAATATAGAGGTGCTGATTTAAATTCATCCTGTTATTTTATAGATATGAAGTAGAAGTACAGATGGTAAATTAGCATACATGAGGTCACATAGAGTAGCAGACAGAGAGCATTGGGTTAGAATTTCGTCCTCCTCCACTTCAAGGAGCCTAGATATGGGTGCTGGATGTTTCCCAACAACTACTTGCATATCAGGGGGCAGACTGATGAGTAAGTGGAGCTGTATCTGCTGCTCCAGTAGGAATAGGTCACAGCCCTGTCACCATTCACTCCTGGTCAAGCCCGAGCTTTCCCTGGTTTCCACCTCAGCCTAGCTACCAGCAAAGTTGTGTGAAAATGAGGAGGGTAGAGATGTAGTCCTGTCTGCCCACAACCTGCGACACCCACAGACACAAAGAAGAGGACAGTATTTTGCCTTCTGTAGGAAATGCTTTATTATCTTAGCAACACTGAAGGGGGAGATGTTTAGTTTCTCAATGCAAGATGCTTACTATACCTTTGCTAAACATAAGCCTATGGCAGGTTAGAGTCCAGCTATGCCCAGGTTCTGCTGTTTCATGCCCTGGAAACATGGTCTTTATTTAGGCTCTAGTGACTGTCAGAAAGTAAAGTCACCAATGATGATAAAACCATCTGCTCACCAATTCATCTGTACATGCAAGAGACGCGTACAAAGCCTTGTATAAGCACTGGGATGTTACTACATACCTAGTCACTAGGTCCCTGAAATAAAAAGCCCTGGCTTGTGGCACCTGTCAGTTTCTGCAGTGTAAACATTCCCACAATTTCGAATTACCAATCTGATATCGTCAACGTGGAGCTGGGAAAAGATGCCGGGTAGTCTCTTGTACTTTCGTATAGTGCTCCCACAGAGGTCGGCAAGCATAGTAACAGCGTAACAACCTCGACTCCACTTGGCTTGAACTATACACACACCCTTTTCCCAGAAAAGCACTTAGTCACCTGGGGCCCCCACCTGCATCGAGCTACATGTATACCCCTCTCCTTTGTGGCCTGTAACATATTTGAGAACTATGGTCAGTGAGTCAACTCAATCTAGATTGGTTTGGGGTGCCTATTAAGCAAAGCAAATTATGCCCTCAAGACGAACTTTTAGGCAAAAACCTTATTTACCATCTTATGCTCAAGCATAACTGGGCATACATATGATTAAAATCAAATGTATCATGGGAAAGAATACGCACAGTAAACAAAGGCTACATAACCTAAGGCTGTCAAAGCAGGAAACCACTAATGCTTTGTCCCATATCGACCAACTCCTCCTCTTCCTGGGTCCATAAAAGAAATCGCTGAGTGGTAACCTGGTGCTCTTGAGTAAATCTCACTCAGGCCCGTCGGTTGTGCTCTTGCATCACATGTGGCCTATATTTTTGTTTTGCTGTTTACTATTTGTGTGCATTTCTTCAATTCTTTGAACAAGACACCAAGAAGCTGAAAACTGTGTCCAGAGACAGTGACACCCCAGAAATACAAATAACCTCAGGAGCTTAGATGAGAGCAAACTGCAGAAAAATAACTAAAACTAGGTGAGTTTCAAATGTTATTTTTGCTTTAAACATAATTTCTGGAAACTAGAGAAGCAATTCAGTGGTAGACTATTTACGTGGCATGAATGAGCCCCTGGATTCAACCGCCCAGCACCTACATGCAAAGAAAGTAATGATACTTTATTCAGTTGACGGTTTATCTAATTTAATTTTATTAATGGTTGTATTTAATAACAGGATCACAAAATCCCTGAGAACACACATTGGCTCTCCCAATTGGCTCCAGCACACAGAGCAGCTGGTACATGAGTCAGAAAGCTCTTCTCCATTGGGGACAGAGTTTGAAAGGCCACCACAAGCAATATAATGACAGTCACCCACTGTAAATCCACACTGGGGGAAAAGATCAATCTAATCCCCAGAATAATTTCAAGCCTCATAATTTTCCAGGGTCCACAGTCCTCAGGTGAGCACTCGTTCCTGTTTGAACCACCATCCTTCTCTTGGCTCCTCTGACCGTCTCACTCTTGTTTCCCCTTGTTAACGGAAGAAGATTGACATAGAGCTCAACAGAAATAGCGTTTATTTAGGAAACAAAGAATTGCAGCTTGGGTACATTGAATCAAGGCAGCCCAGAATAGTGGCCCATACTGCAAATGCAGAAGAGGATTTTTTAATTTTATTTTTTAGTGAGGATTTACAAAGCAGATGTTTATGTAAGCAGTTCATTGGCTGTGCAGAAATCCTAAACTGCACACCCATCTGATGGTGAGTTCATGAGGGCATTCCAACTGTTAAGGTCTAGGGACACAGACTTAGTTGCTTATCCGGGTCTACCGATTTTGGGGTTGAACCTTTAGTAGGTGTGAACTTTGTCCTCTTGCAACTTCCCAACTCCACTTGGAAAGTCTTTGCCAGAATTGCTCCATTTCCTCTCACACCTCCCTTCACAGCCTACTTTGCTAACACATCCTCTTTCTTAGGTCAGGGTCTAAGTTTTGGAGAGTTCTGAGTTAGGTCCTAGGTCCACTTAACACCATTTGCACTTCCTTTCGACGAATTTCACCCAGTCCTGACACTTTCAATATTAGTGACTTCATTTTTGCCTAAACATTGCACACATGTGTTTTTTTTTCCCAAGTCAAATAGAGCTAAGCAAGAAAAGCTTACTTAAAAAAAAAAA
>NW_008343079.1:2603110-2605704 GCF_000622305.1 Nannospalax galili
GGATTCTCATTGTGCTCCTCTAGAGGATTACTGGTATTTGGTGGGGATATGTTATTTTGGTTTTTCATGTTATTATTTTTTCTCTGTGATTTTGACATGTGAATTTCTTTTGTAGTTTCTGACTCTTGTGTGATACTCGGGCCTTCAAGTTTAGTTCTGCTTCTTTTTTTTTGAGCTTTATGTGTCTTTGTGGTTTACTTTTTGGGTATGAAGAGCTGGTTCATCTAAGCTTCTGGTTCTCTCTTTTGATTTTATATTGTCGTGGCCGGATTGATTTTGTCTTCAGGAGTTCCGCGGTGGCCCAATTCCAATGTGGATCAGAAGTTTTCAGACTTTCTCCTTAGGTCTGGAATCTTCTAAGAATGCTTTTGGCCTCAGGAACTTGGGTGTTGGCCTGACCTGAGACCCTGGCCGTGGCCATGCCACGCAGAGATGCAAAGGCAGATGGGGAGGGAAGAAGCCCCAAGATTTCCCAGGGAGTGGGTTGAGTAGCTGGGTTGTACAGGGTGCAAAGGATCAGGGAGCGGAAAGGTAAGCCTCGGAGCCCCAGCAAGAGGCTGTCAGTCCCAGAAAGAGGCTGGCAGGTGTTGCAGGACCAGGGAAGTAGAGGGAGGTGAGGGCGGGGGAGTACCAGAAGCAGTACACCTGAGGCCCAAGAAAGGCACTGAATTGGTCTGGGTGAGAAGGGTCAGGAAGCAGTATTTGTTCCCCAGGTGTCTGGGGCCCGAAGACTAGGAATGGCGCAGGGCCCAAACTAGGAGTATAGAAGGGGAGGGGGGCGATGGAAGGGTGAATGTGGCTTAGGGAGTCCCGGCGCTGAGAGCTGCGCTATAGACTTACCCCAAGAGGCCTGAGGATAGTAGTGCAGGCTAGGAGAGCTATTTTAGTATCTTTTATTGTTGATGTCCAAATGTCTTTTTCAGTTCTCTCTAGACTTTTTTTTTTTTTCTTGGTCTTTTTGGGACAGGGTCTCCCTGTAGCTACAGCTGACTTGGATTAGCTATGGAGACCAGGCTATAAAGATAATTTTTAGGGGACTAGAGAAGCAATGCTGTGGTAGACTATTTGCCTGGCATGAATGAGCCCCTGGATTCAACCGCCCAGGACCTACATGCAAAGAAAGTAATGATACTTTATTCAGTTGACGGTTTATCTAATTTAATTTTATTAATGGTTGTATTTAATAACAGGATCACAAAATCCCTGAGAACACACATTGGCTCACCCAAACAGCTCCTGCACACAGAGCACCTGGTACATGAGTCAGAAAGCTCTTCTCCATTGGGGACAGAGTTTGAAAGGCCACCACAAGCGATATATTGACAGTCACCCACTGTAAATCCACACTGGGGGAAAAGATCAATCTAATCCCCAGAATAATTTCAAGCCTCATAATTTTCCAGGGTCCACAGTCCTCAGGTGAGCACTCGTTCCTGTTTGAACCACCATCCTTCTCTTGGCTCCTCTGACCGTCTCACTCTTGTTTCCCCTTGTTAACGGAAGAAGATTGACATAGAGCTCAACGGAAATAGCGTTTATTTAGGAAACAAAGAATTGCAGCTTGGGTACATTGAATCAAGGCAGCCCAGAATAGTGGCCCATACTGCAAATGCAGAAGAGGATTTTTTAATTTTATTTTTTAGTGAGGATTTACAAAGCAGATGTTTATGTAAGCAGTTCATTGGCTGTGCAGAAATCCTAAACTGCACACCCATCTGATGGTGAGTTCATGAGGGCATTCCAACTGTTAAGGTCTAGGGACACAGACTTAGTTGCTTATCCGGGTCTACCGATTTTGGGGTTGAACCTTTAGTAGGTGTGAACTTTGTCCTCTTGCAACTTCCCAACTCCACTTGGAAAGTCTTTGCCAGAATTGCTCCATTTCCTCTCACACCTCCCTTCACAGCCTACTTTGCTAACACATCCTCTTTCTTAGGTCAGGGTCTAAGTTTTGGAGAGTTCTGAGTTAGGTCCTAGGTCCACTTAACACCATTTGCACTTCCTTTCTACGAATTTCACCCAGTCCTGACACTTTCAATATTAGTGACTTCATTTTTGCCTAAACATTGCACACACGTGTTTTTTTTTTTCAAGTCAAATAGAGCTAAGCAAGAAAAGCTTACTTAAAAAAAAAGCCAGCAGGACCTTCTCTAGCCTCCCCACACAGCCTCAGAAACTATCTCCATTCATTTGTTTCCCTCCGATGATGACCTGTTTAGTTCCACATTCTAAACAGCAGACACCTCTTGTTAGTCTTTGATGCGTAACTTCATATGTGACCTATTAACTACTTGTTATAGGGAATAATGACTCAAATTTTATATTACTTTCCTCTCTTCTTGCATTTCAATTAGTTTATTTGTTTATCCCTATAGTCCCAGCCAGCCTGGAAATTGATATGTAGACCAGGCTGCCCTCAGTCTCACAGAGATTGGTCTGCCTCTGCTTCCTGAGTACTGGGATCACCTCATTTCAATCTTTAAAATATTTTATTTATTATTTTTATTTTATGTGTAGGAGTGTATTACCTGCACGTATGTAAGTGCATTCATGTCATACACTGCCCGCAAAGGTAAGAAGAGGGCTTTGGATCC
>NW_008343079.1:2606009-2609579 GCF_000622305.1 Nannospalax galili
ATTTGTTGGAGTATATTACCTGCATGTATGTAAGTGCACCCATGTCATGCAATGCCTGCAGAGGTCAGAAGAGGGCATCAGATTCCCTGGAACTGGAGTTACAGATGGTTGTTAGCTGCCATATGGGTGCTGGGAACCAAACTTGGGTCTTCTGCAAGAGCAGCCAGTACTCTTACCTGCTAAGCCATCTTTCCAGCTCCTCATTTCAATTTTTAAAAGCATCTTTAACAGTTTCACTTATTTATATATATTGATTTACTGATTTATTTATGTGCATGCTTGTGGAGGTCAGAGAAGAACTTTCAGAAGGGTCGCAGGGATTGAACTTAGGTCATTAGGTTTGGCAGTAAGTACCTTTACCTGCTGAGCCATCTTACCAGGCCTGCATTTCAATTTTTAAAAAATCTATAGTTGTATTTTAGTGATAGGATTATATTAATATTTTTCACTGATAAGCCAAGTAAATGTATTTTCTTTGAAAAAAATTTCCTAGAATTAATAATTTCAATTTTACTAGGTTTTTTTGGGGGGGGTCGCTATTCAGCTAGATCAGCCTGTATCCCTAAGGCCTGTCACTGTAATATTTTGCATGGTCAAATTTGTTCCTAACTTTATCACTTCCATTTTCCTCCAGAGACAACCTCCCTCACTGGCACCCTGGTAGCACCATGCCTGCTTCCTTCTGTAATTTTCCCTCCAGAAGTTTCCTGAGATAGTTCACGGGAAGCCAGTATTCTGGTATTTTTGTCTCTAAGATGCCTTTTTGTTTATCCTTTTACTTGAATGGAGGTTTTCAAGATTTTCCTTCTGACAGTTGTACATTTCATGTTGATTGAATTGACGAAGTCATTGGACTGATGAAGTCATTGGACTGGCAGTTATATGCTCCAGTTCTAAGAATTTTTCTTCTATTATTTCTTTGCTAATATCTTCCCTATTTTCTCTTGTTTCTCTTTTTAGAACTCGCATTGGGCAGATTATTGAATCTTCTAATTAAAAAAATTAAGTGTATGAGTGTTTTACCTGCATGTATGTAAGTGTACCCATGTAATGCAATGCCTATGGAGGCCAGAAGAGGACGTCAGATCACCTAAAACTAGAGTTATGGGCAGTTGTGAGCTTCCATATGGGCTCTGGGAATTGAACCCAGCTCTGCTGGAGGAGCAGCCAGTGCTCTTCTCTGCTGACTCATCTCTCCAGCTGACTGCTCTGTATTTATAGGTCCCATTTGTCTTTCATGGATGTAATGCCTTCTAGTCTTTTTGAGGATGTAGTTTACACGGACATTTTCTTTTCTTTCGTGTATTGTACCTGAGTACCTTTTTCTCTGTTTGCTTGGGTCTTGTATATTTGATGAATCTTGGCTCTACCCTTACGGCTAAAAGCTAACAGGAAACTGTACTGGTGGAGTCAGGAGATAGGTGTCCTTCCTTGTAGGATATTCAGAGGGGTCACACGATATTTCTATTTAGACCCTCAAATGTCAACAGTTATATGCCTTTTCAGGGCAGTTAAGTTTCTTTCTTAAAAATTTTTATTTATTATTTTTATTTTATGTGCATGAGTGTACTGCCTGCATGTATATGAGTGCACCCATGTTGTGCAATGCCGCGGAGTTCAGAAGAGGGTGTCAGATTCCCCTGGAACTGGAGTTATGGACGTTGTTAGCCACCATGTGGGTGCTAGGATTCGAACCCGGGTCCTCTGTAAGAATAATCAGTGCTCTTAACCACTGAGCAATCTCTCCAGACCCAGGCAGTTCAGTTTCTACAAAAAATATAAAGTTCTCCCTCAAAATACCTGCCAGGGAGGGTGGAACAGGCCCTGGTCCTCAGTGTCCACATGCCCCAAACCTGTGGCCTCTCTGCTGTTCTCCTGTTCTTCGACCTTCCAGGTTTATTTTATCCAGAGAATGAAGTCCTGGTCCCCTGCATGACTGAGGAGGGGTTGCTTATCAGTGGGAAGCTGGGTGGAGACCATTTCTTATATACAGTTTCCATCCCTCTCCCATTTCCAGTCCCCATGGTCCTAGCCTCCCTCTTTCCCTTCTTTTTTTAAAAAAGTATTTATTATTTTCATTTTATGTGTATGAGTGTATTGCCTGCAGGTATGTAAGTATACCCATGTCGTGCAATGCCTGAGGAGGTCAGAAGAGGGCATCAGATCCTCTGGAACTGGAGCTACGGACAGTTGTTAGCCTCCATATGGGTGCTGAGAATTGAACCCGGGTCCTCTGCAAGAGCAGTCAGTGCTCTTAACCGCTGAGCCATCTCTCCAGGCCCCTCCCCTTCCCTCCTTACCTGGTGCCTCCCATTCCTATTCCTTCCAGGGCTTCCTCCAGGTAACTCAGCTCCCGTCTGTCTGCACTTCTGCCTCTTGGGCACATAGATAGGGGGTTGTTCTCTCTGCTAAATCATTTATCACTCCCCTACCCCCCCCCATCTTTATGTAGCATGGTTTGGGGCCATAGACATCTTTCATTTCATTAGACTTGGAGTTTTTTTCAGGTCTTTGTTCTCTTTTGTTTGGGGGTGATTTCCAAGAGGTGCAGGGGAGGCAGTGTGCCCTCACCTGACTCTTTTGAAACCAGTTGACTCCCAGAATCACAACCTACAACTGACCTGTCTTCTGAACCCTCTCTGGAACTGACAGCCTCTTGGGGGTCTACACTCACTTGTTTAATAGACACCTGTAATCTGCTGCCTATAATCCCAGCATTTCAGAGACTCCGTCAGGAGGATCACATGAGATCCCGTTTTCAACAGACAAATCAAAACAGGATACTAAATTTCTTCCCTCCCCTCAACATTGCTTCTCTCCAAGTCTTTTCTGTTTTGATAAAGTCATCCTCCAAATTGCTCTAGCCAAAAAGAGACAGCTGGAACAAGCGTCCTCTTCTGTCCAACCCACACCTGCCTACAGTTCTGATCCTCAGCAAGTCCTGGATGCACCCCTCCAAAATAAACCCTGCTTTTTCTCCTCTCATCCTCCTCAGTCTGCTACCACCCCAAACCACCAACACCCAAGCCTAAGCTGTTTTATCCCACTAACCAGGCTTCCTGATGACACACTTGGCCTCTGCTCTACACAATGACCAGAGCACAAACTCCCAGCAAAACTGAGAATAGGCCCCAGTTCCTCCCTCCTCCAGCTGAAAAGCCCACCAGGACCCAGTATCTCTCTGGGCTGCTCTCCCATACCGTCCTTCTCTTTATGTCTTGGCCACTCTGGGCTTCTCACCACCCCAGTCCAGCCATCGCCCTCGCTGGCTCCTTTGGTCTTGGGATATCTCTCATCGAGTCCTCTCTTCACAAGCTACCCCCCCCCAGCTGCCTTCTGCAAATTTTTCAAAAGTCCTTCGTTCAAATGTCACTGACTTAGCAGGACCAGCCCTGACCAGTCCGTCTAAAACTTTTGGCTATCAACCTGCTCCTTGTGCCCCTCCTGACTACCTGAGGTGCTCCTGCTGGTTTGTCCGTCTCCTTCTTTGTTGTCTCTCCTCCATCATGGTTTTCCCACTTAAGGTGCCCCCATTCCCCCCTTTCTCCCTTACTAATACCCTTCTCCTAT
>NW_008343079.1:2610429-2614812 GCF_000622305.1 Nannospalax galili
AGTGGGGGGCAGCCTTGACGGGCTTCTTTATGCTCATGGACATTTTTGTTTTCATGAAAAAGACCTTACAGCATGTCCTGGCTTGGCCAGTGCTGTCATGGTCAGGGCAGGACAGTTCCTTGGTGCTACGGTAGTTAGTTGTCTTCCTTTTTAACATCAGCTACAATTTTTAAAAATAATTTGCTTTCTAAAGCTCCTTTTAGGAACCCCTCCCTTCTCAGGGCGCTTTACCCAAGCACCACCATTTGCTTGGATCTGGGAACTGGCAGGCACAAAGCGGACCACCAGGGTGACCCTGATAGCGAGTCTCCACAGGGGCATCTCCTGCTGGCTTTGCCAGCTTCAGCACACACTGGGCAGTGCCGCTCCCCAGCCACCCTCTCTTGCTGGTTCTCGTTTGTCTTTTCCATGTTCCATGTGGTCTTCTGCAGTGCTTTTTATAGGAAATTGAGGTCACCATGTAGAAAGGACGGAGGGGACCGTGCTCTCAGGGTGGAAAGCATTTTCCAAGGGCTCATTCCCTTTCCAGAAATGGGCCAGGCCTCTGGGACCTGAACATACTTTGGAGCACGGAGTGTTTCCCAAGGGAGCTGGTGTAGAGAAGAGAGCAGGAGACAGGCCTGGAGCTCAGAATTTTGGGGTTTTAGGAACAAGTGGACCAGGCCAGACAAGCTCACACTTACTGCTAGAACTCATCTCCTTTCTCCTCACAGGTCCTCTATGCCTCTGCTCCCCTGTGCACATCTCCCCTCTACCTGCACTTCAGGATCATTCTGAAGGAATAACAAGACATTAAGGCCATCTTCCAGTCAGATCCTGGGAATCTTAGGAACAAAACAATCACCTCAGGGCCTGCTGAGTTCCAGAAAAGCATTACCCTCAATAAGAGGACAAAAATGAATGGAGATATTCAGTAATAGGCCAGGGAAGCTTTCCTGCTATGAGCGGTGGTTTCTGGGCCTCCACTTATGGCCCCCAAATCTGCCCAGCTGTCCAGAGTTCTTCTATCTCTTCCTCTTCTGCTCCTTGCTGGGACCCCATGAGGCAGGTGACTCTGGACCTGCCCCCACTCCTTGCTCTGTTCCCCAAATCCACTGTTGCCATTTTTCTCTTGAGAGAGCACGGTATTGTTTCCACTTATTCATATGGTCAAACAATAGAGATTGAAGGAGTGCCCACAGTATGCTGGGCAGAGTGTTCCTACCGTACCATTCCTGCCCTGCACTAGGGCAAGTGCAATGGTTGAGAGGCAGAGAGAGTTCAGAGTTTTCTCTGCAACACTAAATGTCAGCTGTGTCTACCAACAAGGAGAACATTAAAGAGCAAAGTTGATGTGTTTGTGTTCCTGAAGAAGAGTCAGGGTTCCACGGATCACCCCTGCCAGCATCCCTTTTCCACATTTCTCTTCTGCAGTCCTCCCTGTGGCCTCTCCAGTGTCTACACCTGCTTTAAGACTCTGGTTTCAAGAGGCCCCATCTTTTTCCTTACTATCCCATCCAGGCCTCACGACTCCTGTGGGCCATGCACAGGGTCATAGGATGCTACTAGTCAGAGGCCCTAGGAGCCCGTGTCTCTGGCCTCTTTTATGACCCTCAGGACATGTTCACCATTACCCAGCATGGTTACTTTTTCTTATAAAGCCCTTAATCCCTATGCAAGAAGGTACAGGTCAGAGACAAGGAGAACCCAATACCAGCTGGGGTTCAGATAAGCCTTCCTCCCCCTCTAGCTGGAGCTCTACAGAAGAGCAGGAGGAAGGAAAAAGAAAGGGTCAGGTGAAGAGGGAAAGAAAAGCCATGCAAGGCTCTCAGCACACAAGGCATCTGGGCACAATCTAGGAGAGGGCACAGACCATTTGTTAACAGACCATGAACTGCAAAGACAGAATTGAAGCTAGATGTCCCCATGAGGGACAGCCCATGTATAGAGGTGGTTGCAGGGGAAAAAGAGTGATGGGGGCGTGACACACAGTGCTTTGGGTTCCAGGGGGCAGTGGGACCTCTATTTGGGACATTTCGAAGCATATGTGACATATGGGGTGACATGGGAGGGGTGCTGGAGCCCCAGGAGGGAGGCTGGTCAGGAAATAAAGGTGAAAAGGGTGAGCCACAGAGGCTCAGCAACAGGGTAGACCCACAAGCTGTCACAGCTTCCTGGATTAGAGATAAGAATAATTTTCCTAAAAGGTTAGAAAGGATGAGATAGATCCAAGCTTGTCTGCCAGTGGCCATGAGCAGGCTCTTCTATTTTCCTAAGCCTATGTTCAGTTAGCCTTGGGAGATTAGGGACATTAGGGACACTCTGCCACTGTCTGTTGCCTGAACAGGAGAGGATTAACTGTCTGCCCACAGCACAGGCATTCTAGACACCTAGCAGGAACTCAGTCTTCAGCTTTGTGCCTTGAGCACAGCCATTCCAGCCTGGGCTGGCTGGGATTAGCCACACGCTTCGGAAGACTTCAGCATGACAGTAACCCACACGTGTCTATGCACAGACACTTGTAAACAAGCAGAGACATGTAGAGAAAGTGGGGCTCCTGCTGGAGAAGGTGGGCAGGAGGCTGCCACTAAGAAGGCAGATGGTATCACTGGGTCAAAAATGGAAGTACTGGGGCTGGAGAGATGGCTCAGCAGTTAAGAGCACTAGCTGCTCTTTCAGAGGACTGGAGTTTGGTTCCTGACATCCACATTTGGCGACTCACAATAGCCTGTAACTGCAGGGGATCCTCTGCTACCCTTCCCACATGTACATAAATAAATAATAAAATAAATCTTTACAAATAGAAGTATCCATCTATCTCATAATCCAGCAATGTGGTTCCTGGATCTACAACACAAAGAACTGCTCACCAGGCCCAGAAGGAACAAGGATGCTGACATTGGTGACTGGGGTGGGTACGTGAGTGAGAACTACATGGGAAGCCATCTAGGTGAGCAATGTACGGAGTAAGAGGTGTGTGGAGGGATGGTAGTGCTCAGTAGTCCCGAGTAACTCTGGCGGTGGGGGTGGGGTGCCTAAAGGCAGTGTTGTGTAATTACCTCTGAATTAAAAATTCCCTCCACATTGAAGCATTGCCTCCTGGAGGGAGGAGGGAGGCTCAGGAGACTTGGGAAGTAAACACACCTTACAAATTCTGGAGGGATGAAATGTGCAAGATTCATGGGGGCCTCTCCAGGGTGTAGAGGCAGCAAGCAATTGCCTGGGCGAAGAAGAGAGGAGAGGGAAGGGGAGAAGAGGAGAGGGAGGTAGAGCTGCCTGCAGGACACTCTCCCCACCAGCAGAGATACCCAGAGAGATTGAGCAGCTGAGGTGCCTGGAGGAGACTTTGAACCGTCTGCCAGTCCTGCAGAGGGCGCCAGGGTTACAGCTTCTGTGAGCTCTCACCCATGCTGGAGAGGACTTTTTGGTGATGCAGCGTCTCTGCTCCTGTAAGTAACCCAGTAAACTCATTGGTTCACCAAGTTGGACTTTGGTCTGTGATTCCCTGTCCAAAGGGTATGAGTATATGTTTGTGTCACATCTCCCCAGCCCTTGACCTCCTCACTGTCTGCAGAGTGGTATGGCTAACTAAAAAGATCACCTACAAGCATCTGGCCACCTGCAACGTATGTAATGAAGTACAATTAGTTCATTGAATGAGCTGTAATTTATGATTTTTAAAAGTACATTTAAGTAATAATTAGCAGACTTCCCTTGTATCTATGTGCTATTTCATAGCTGATCAAGTCCTAACACATCTTTCTCTCATAACCATCCTTTGTGGGACCTCTTATTACTTGGGTTAGAAATGGAATAAGAGGTGACTTTCTCTATCCAAGATGGCTCAGGGAGTGAGGCCAGCTATAGTTTCAGGCAGACAGGCCTCTAATCAGGTGAAGGTTTCCCACTGTACCACTATCCTGCTTCTAGATCCGTGGTCAGCCTTTCCAATTATCAGTCAGTTAGTGTTAAAGTGAGAGGTAGTCTGGCCCTTAGAGCAGGTGCTGCACTCAGCCCTGGTGTGCTCCAGGTTGGGTCCACTGAACCAACTTGTTCTTCTGTGGCTTGATGATGCTATTGTGGGGGATGCTGTAGTCTGTTTGGCTTGACACACATACAAGAATGAATGTCATCAGTAAGCCCGCAAGCTTTCCAAAGGCAATTAGCACATGTGGAGAGGACTTTGTGTGCACAGAAAAGATGATATTGTGTGAGAAATGGAAGCAGGGCTAGGGCTACTATTATTAGTTTACTTTTTTTAGAGAAGGGAGGCATCTACAGGAAAGGTGAGGACCGATCACCTACTTAGCCTAGACTGTCTTCCTATAGCTGACATCAATCATGGCCAACCATGAGTGGTAAAATGGTTAGATTAATACTCAGCAGTAACTGAAGAGGGGAGTG
>NW_008343079.1:2615646-2617083 GCF_000622305.1 Nannospalax galili
AGCATTTAGAAACTTGCGGAGCAACTTGATAGTACTTTCATGTCTGTTCATCAGTCTAATATTAATTTAACATTTGGAGTTGTATTCTGCATGTTTTAACCTTTTTGAGTTTCTAGTGTTTTTAATGGCACTTTGTAAATGTGTGATATATTCTCTGTTCTGGACTGGAAATTTAATGAGATTGATCTCTCATTGCAGTAGTTTGAGAAGCAGCAACCTGCCCCATCCCACTGAATGAATGAGGTTCAAGCAGCAATGTAGGGGCTGGAGAGGTTGTTCAGTGGTTAAGAGCACTGGCTGCTCTTGCATAGGACCCAGGTTCGGTTTCCAGCACCCACATGGTGGCTAACAACTGTCTGTAACTCTAGTTCTATGGAATCCAACGCCCTCTTCGGGCCTCTGTGGGCATTGCATGCACACACTTGTAGGCATTCAGACAAAACTCTCATACACATAAAATTAAAATTAAAAAGTTTTAAAGTAAAAGGGAGATGCTGTTGGGCCTTGGCCCACTTTGAGTAATCAGTTTATTGTTTTTCCTTGCAATAATAAAAGACACTTGTAGCTTTAGAAACAGTTCAGTTATTGCAGAAAAATTCCCCAGCCTTTAATCCACTTTTTCCCACTGAAATAATTGCTTATTAATATGGTGTTTGAAGCATGGTTTTTGAGGAGCTGAACTAACAAAAAAGGGAACAGGTTTACTCTTGTTTCTCCCCCTTTTCGTACATGTATGTATTTATTTGTACACAAATACATGTAGAGAACACATGTAAATGACATACATTAAATTTTATATTTTGCAGTTTTTACTCAATCACATAAGCATTTTCTGACATTAAAGATTCCTTGAAATTATTTTTTTTAATTAAAAGGAGCATTTCATTACAACAGCATTAACCTATTCAATAACATTTTTCTGAGCTAGGGTACATCTCTTTCAAAATTGGCTGTACATTTCTATGTTTACAGATGAATTATTATACTTATGAAATCTTTTACTCATTATAAACTCTATAAGACATAAAATTAAATGAGGTTCTAACGTTTAAAAAAGATCTCCACTTCGTTGTCAAAACACACAGTTTCATACAGAAAAATTCATTCCAAGGCAATTGACATTGAGACGTTTTCACATACATTTCTAATCTCTATATACATAACTATCACTGGTCACAGTCGCCCACCTTCTGAGCTCCTCGGCATCTGAGCATGAATACAAACTCGTCAGATAGACAGCCTTCCTCTCCCACTAGAAGCTCCATACTCTGCCATCCCTGCCACTGTCCACTGTGCTGTCAGCACCCCATCCATTTCCCCCTATCTGCCCTTCTGGTAAATCTAGTCAGCCAGAGGTCCGTGATCCAGGAGGATCAGCTGTTCCTCATCTACGGCAATCTATTGTCAATATTCCTTTGGATAGAATTGGGGTCTGCT
>NW_008343079.1:2623550-2624118 GCF_000622305.1 Nannospalax galili
CCAGGGAGTGGATTGAGTAGTTGGGTTGTACTGGATGCAAAGGATCAGGGAGAGGCAAGGTAAGCCTCGGAGCCCCAGAAAGAGGCTGGCGGGTGTTCCAGGACCAGGGAAGTAGAGGGAGGTGAGGGCGGGGCCAGGACCAGAAGCTGTGGTCTTGGTGCCCAAGAAAGGCACTGAGTTGGTCGGGGTGAGAAGGGTCAGGAAGCAGTATTGGTTCCCCAGGTGTCTGGGGCCCCAAGCCTAGGAACGGCGCAGGGCCCAAACTAGGAGTATAGAACGGCAGGGGGGATGGAAGTGTGAATGTGGTTTAGGGAGTCCCCCTGCAGAGGGCTGCGCTATAGACTTACCCCAAGAGGCCTGAGTATAGGAGTGTTAGCTGGTGGTGCAGGCCCAGGGAAGCAGAGAGAGGTGAGGGCTGGGCCAGGACCAGAAGCGGTGCTCCTGGAGCCCAAGAAAGGGACTGAGTTGCTCTGGGTGAGAAGGGTCAGGAAGCAGTATTGGTTCCCCAGGTGTCTGGGGCCCCAAGCCTAGGAACGGCGCAGGGCCCAAACTAGGAGTATAGAACGGC
>NW_008343079.1:2624444-2625663 GCF_000622305.1 Nannospalax galili
AGGGTATAGAACGGCGGGAGGGATGGAAGGGTGAATGTGGCTTCGGGAGTCCCGGCGCGGAGAGCTGCGCTACAGACATACCCCAAGAGGCCTGAGGATGGTAGTCCTTGAAATTATTTTTAATGAAGTATTCCATTATACAGATGGAGTATGCATTATTTATCTACTTCCCTACTCAGCATTTTGTTTCAAAAATTTTGGTACAGATGACCGCCGGCCACTCTCTGGGTACATTGATAGAGCCCTCCTAGCCTTGACACCACCAGCCTCATTCACCCTCCCATCTTCCTCCTGCCCGTTTCTCCTCCTAGCCAGGGTCCTGTCCCATTCCTTGTGTTGGTGCCCCAGACACCAGGAACCACCACTGCTTCCTGATCCTTTGCAACCAGACCAACCCAGTTCCTTCTCAAGGTTCCCAGGAGCCCTCTGGGCCTGGTCCCATCCTCACTTCCCTTTGCTTCCCTGGGCCTGCACTACCTGGCCTCTCTCTGGGCAAGTCCACCGCACCCTCCACGCCTCGAGTCCCCCATCCTCATTCACCCTCCCATCTCTCCCGCCTGTCTCTCCTATTAACCTGGATCCTGTCCCATTCCTTTTCTTGACACCCCAAACACCAGGGAAACCACCACTGCTTCCTGATCTTTTGCATCCAGACCAACCCAGTTCCTTCTTGGGGTTCCCATGAGCCCTCTGGGCCTGGTCCCGCCCTCACCTCCCTCTGATTCCCTGGGCTGCACAACCTGCCAAACTCTTTCCTGGACTCTGGGGCTGACCTTTTGGCTTCCTGATCCTTTGCATCCAGACCAACCCAGTTGCTCGGTACAGTCCCAAGGAGCCCTTGGGGATTCTTCCCACACTCAATTCCCTTTGCATGAGTGTCATGGCCACCAGGTGCTGAGACCAGCATCTTCCCTGGGCCCTGCTCCCAGGCCAGTCCAACCCCCAAATTCCTGAGAGCAAAATCTTTCCTGGAGGGATCCAGACCTTAGGAGAAAGGCTGAGAGCATCTGATCCTCATCTGCTGTGGGCCTCTGTGGGAACTCCTGAAGACAAAAGCAATCTAGCCACTCCAATATAAAATCAAAAGAGAGAACCAGAAGCTTAGAGGAACCAGCCTTTCATGCCCAAAAACTAAACCACAAAGGCACATAAAGTTTACAAAAAGAAGCAGACCTAAACTTGAAGACTTGAGTCTCACACAAGAATCAGAAACTACAAA
>NW_008343079.1:2626968-2628469 GCF_000622305.1 Nannospalax galili
AGGGCCACTTCATTCTGATCAAAGGAACAATAAACCAAGAAGATATTACAATCATGAACATATATTCACCAACTCTAGTGCACCCAACTTCATAAAAACAATACTATAGACTTTAAGACCCAGATTAATCCCAACTCATTAATAGCAGGGTATTTCAATACCCCACTGTCTCCATTACATAGGTCAACAGGGCAGAGAGTTAACAGAGAGACATCTGAATTAAATAATACCATACCCGAAAACTCATAGAAATTATTAACATGTTCAACAAAGTGGCAGGTTACAAAACTAACCTGTGAAAGTCTGTAGCCTTTCTATATACCAATAAAAAGCATTCATAGAAAGAGCACATGGAAACACTCCCCTTCACAATAGCTGCAAAAAAAAAATAAATAAAATATCTTGCAATAAAGCTTACAATCAACACCCGAAGAAGCCCAAATCACCACACGAACGCTTGGAAATTAAACAACACACTCCTGAATGATGAATGGGTCAAAAGAGAAATTAAGAAAGAAATAAAAGTATTCCTGGAAATAAATGAAAAGGACAATACAACACAACAAAACCTCTGGGACACGCTGAAAGCTGTCCTTAGAGCAAAGTGTATAGCTGTAAGTGCCTACATAAAAAAATTGGAAAGATCACACATAAATGGCTTAACATTGCAACTCAAGACACTTGAAAAGCAACAACAAATGAAACCCAAACCCAGGAGACAAGAAGAAATAACAAAAATCAGGGCAGAAATTCATGAAATCCAAACAAAGAGAACAATATAAAGAATCAAAGAATCCAAGAGCTGGTTCTTTGAAAAGATAAAGAAGATTGACAGACTGCTAGCCCAGTTAACCAAAAGAAAGAAAGAGCACCTCTAAATCAACAAAATCAGAGATGAAAGGGGAAACATCACAACAGACACCAGAAAGGTATAGAACATTATAAGGGAATACTTTAAAAACCTACATGTTACTAAATATGAAAACTTAGAAATGGATGGATATCTAAAGACATGGGAACCACCAAAACTAAACCAAGGAGAGATTTACAGCTTAAACAGACGCATAACACAAAAAGAAATTGAAACAGTAATACAAAGCCTCCTGACTAAGAAAAGTCCAGGACCAAATGGATTTACAGCAGAATTCTATCAGACATTTAAAGAAGATCTACATCCAATACTACTTAATTTATTCAAAAAGATAGAAATGGAGGGAGAACTTCCAAATTCCTTCTATGAAGCCAGCATCACACTAATACCAAAGCCAGGTAAAGATACAACCAAAAAAGAAAAATATAGACCCATATCCTTAACGAACATAGATCCAAAAATTCTCAACAAGATACTTGCAAACTGCATGCAGAAACACATCAAAAAAATCATCCTCCATGATCAAGTTGATTATCTCAGAGATGCAGGGATGGTTCAATACACCAAAGTCAATAAATGTCATAAACCATATAAATGGGCTCAAAGACAAGAACCATATGGTCATCTCAA
>NW_008343079.1:2628823-2631975 GCF_000622305.1 Nannospalax galili
CCTAGAAATTATGAACAACTTCAGTAAAGTGGCAGGTTACAAAATTAACCTACAAAAGTCTTGTAGCCTTTCTATATACCAATGACAAGCAATCAGAGAAACAGTACATGGAAACACTTCCCTTCACAATAGCTGCAAAAAAAAACCCCAAAAACTTGTAATAAACCTGACCAAAGATATTAAAGACCTCTACAGTGGAAATTTTAAGTCTTTAAAGAAAGAGATTGAGAAATACATCAGAAGATGGAAGGACCTCACAGGCTCATGGATTTGAAGAATTAATATTGTAAAAATGACCATCCCACCAAAAGCCATTTATATACTCAATGCAATGCCAATCAAAATCCCTATAACATTCTTCACAGAATTGGGGGAAAAAATCCTAAGATTCATATGGAAGTACAAAAGGCCTCAGATAGCCAAAGCAATCCTGAGCATTAAGAGCAATGCTGGGGGGATTACTATACAAGATTTTAAACTGTATTACAGAGCTATAGTCTTAAAAACAACATGGTACTGGCATAAAAACAGACCCATAGATCAATGGAACAAAACTGAAGACCCAAAAATGAGTACATGTGATTTCAGCCACCTGATATTTGAAAAAGGGGCCATGAACATTCACTGGAGGAAAGACAGCATGTTCAGCAAATGGTGATGGCAAAACTGAATCTCCACCTGTAGAAGAATGAAAGTAAACCCCTATCTTCCATAATGAAAATGTGGTTCATTTATACAGTGGAGTTTTACTCAGCAGTAAACAAAGACGAAATCATGAAATTTGCAGGTAAATGGATGGAACTAGAAACTGTTATACTAAGTGAAGTAACAGACTCAGAAAAAAAAATTGATGTATGTTCTCCCTATATGTGGATCCTAGAACCAAATCCTGATAAGGGAGTGTGTATCCAGACATAACTACAGGAACCAGGATAATGGAATGGAAACAGGTAGGTAAAGGAAAAGAAAGAACCTGAAAGAGAAGAACAGTAGGAAACAGGCCTTAATAAGGGAGAGATGGATAAAAATTGGGATAGTTTAAGGGAGTGGGGAGGGAAAGGTATACAAGGAACTTAGGGGATAAAGGGAAAGAAGGAGCTCAAGAGAGGTAGGACCATAGGAGAAGGGTATTAGTAAGGGAGAAATGGGGGAAATGGGGGCACTTTAATTGAGGAAACCATGATGGAGGGGTTAGACAATGCAAGAGATAAATAATGCCTAGCTAGTTTTAAAAACAAGAGGTAACCATATTAGTCCAACAACCTACTGACAAATTATACATACCAGATCAAGAAATATATGTCTAGGTAAGGTTTATCTGAGAACAATTGGTCTTTGCCCAAGATTTAGCTACATGGCACACAGTAATTCAAAGTATCAGACTGGTGGAACTAACTTTCTTGGATGTTTAACAGCCATACTCTGAGGCCTATACTAATTTGGTCAGAGGGACATAAAGGACAGTTTTTTCTCCTTGCCCTCCTAGGTCGACTAGTTCCAGGGGACTATGAGCATCTCCCAAAATGTCCTGTAACTGTGGTGGGTCACCTGTCCTCCTGATGAAGGAGGCCGAGGAGACCCCAAGAGATGGACATGAACCAGTGCCCAGTGTACAAAGAGGAGGGTCAACACAGAGGAAACATTTCTTCCATGCTTCCAAATGAAGCCAACCATGGTTGAGCAGGACCTTTGACTTATCTTCACATAGGCGGAACTGGTAAAAGAAAGGAGCCAGGGGCTCCTCCCAAGCCCATGTGACCCCTGAGGAAGAGATCCTCAAATGACCTTAAGAGTAAAAATAAATTGGTTTATCTGGACCAACTGTATGGCCTTAAACACCCAAAAGGAAAGTATAACCAAAGATTAAAGGGGCCAATATAATTTTTTAAGAGTCCATATGTATAACTAAAGGCTACATAACAAGCAACAATGCCAGACAGGAGATACCTTCTTTTGAGTTGTTGGCCCAAGGGAGTCCCAGATAGTAACTCAGGATAGAACTGGGAAAATGAACAACAGACCCCAATCTTATCTAAAGGAATATTGACAGCTGATTGCTGCTAGATGAGGAACATCTGACTCTCCTAAAATAAAGACCTCTAGATAGGCTGACTAGATTCACCAGCTGGACAAGTAGGGGGAAACGGCTGGGGATGCCAACAACACAGCGGACAGTAGCAGGGATAACAGAGTATAAGGGCTCTAGTGGAGGGAGGCTATGGGAGGGTGCCATCTGTGAAGTGGGTGTATAGTTGAATAAGATGCTTTGGGATGTTCTGTATGATATATACACATAAAAAAATCAACAAATTTTTAAAAAATGTATTATATTTGAGGAGGAAGCATAAAAGTTTACATCATGTTAATTACTAGAGGTCATGAACATTACCATTGAAATCAACCTGATGACTTTATAGACATACACAGGCGTCAAGGATCTGAGTGAAAATGATTATGACTAGTAATAATCAGATACATACAGATTAGAGACGCATAAAAAAATCAACAAATTTTTAAAAAATGTATTATATTTGAGGAGGAAGCATAAAAGTTTACATCATGTTAATTACTAGAGGTCATGAACATTACCATTGAAATCAACCTGATGACTTTATAGACATACACAGGCGTCAAGGATCTGAGTGAAAATGATTATGACTAGTAATAATCAGATACATACAGATTAGAGACGCATGCGCCAACATTTCCGTGTTAGTAGCAAAAACAGTGAGTCTTTTTGTAAAAAACAGTATATTTTAGAATGAAATGGAGATCTCCTTTGAGGGTTAAAACCTCATTCAATTTTATGTCTTACAGAGCTTATACTGAGTTCAATATTCTATAACTGTATTGATTCAACAGCTAACCTAGAAATTTTATAGCCACTTTTGAAGGAGCTGAGTCTTTGCCTTGGAAACTGTTATTGGGTGTGTTAAAGCTTTAATGATAAGATGCTTCTTCTAAAAAAAAAATGAGGAAACAGCATATCTTGAAATGGAGATCTTCTTTAAAGGATAAAAACTCATTCAATTTTATATCTTACAGGGTTAATACTGAGTTCAATATTGTATAATATTAATTCAAATGTGAATTAATTTAGCTGTGTATTAATTCAACTGTGAACCTAAAAATTTACAGCCACTTTTGAAAGA
>NW_008343079.1:2632350-2655121 GCF_000622305.1 Nannospalax galili
AAAACCTCATTTAATTTTATGTCTTATAGGGTTTATACTGAGTACAATATTGTATAACTGTATTAATTCAACTGAAACCTAAAAATTTACAGCCAATCTTGAAACAGAAGCATCTTAGCTCTGGAACTTGTTATTGAATATGTCAAAGCTGTTGTCATGAAATGCTTCTTCTAATTTTATATGGTTATTAAATAAATAATTTTAAAAATTTTGGTACAATAACAAGGCTGCCATAAACAGTGCAGTACATGACTGTGTCCAGATTGCTTCTGTTTTCATACAATCAGTTTTAGAATTGGAATAAGCTGGCTGAGGTTTTCATGAATATTATCAATAGCGTATATAAATCCTCAAGATGATGCCGGCCACATGGCAGGCATCCAGTAACCAGAAGCTATAAATAGGAAATCAAGTAGCTGAGAGAACAGATGAATTCAGCCCCAGCAGAGGGCAGGATGGAGTCTGTGCCACCTTGCCAGGCGTGAAAGCAACTGGGAGGTCTGGGTTAAGGACAAGACAGGGTGAGGGTCCCTGTATACAGCAGCAGATGGCCCTACCAAAGCCTAGAATGACTCTTTGTCTTGGAACCAAGCACAACTATACCAGCTCCCTGGCACCCCCAGACAGGCCCTCAGATCGGCCCTTTGAGTCCTGCTGTGAGCGTGCTTTGCTTAATCATGGTGGGGGTTGCTCTGGATGATACTGATTGATTGCACTCTTCATTCAGAGCCTAATGCCACTGAAAAGTGTGACCAGAGAACAAACAAAATGAATCGAAGAAGTTCTCCAAGATTATTTATTAGCTATTAGCTAAGGTGAAAAGAAATTTAAAAAGTAAATGAAACTGAAACATAATACAAGGAAATCTCACAGTTCTCTCCTGAGAACGTGAGCTGGACTGTATGGCCTGGCCCAGTAGTGGCTTCCTGTGGGCAGCTGACTTAAACAGAGCCCATGAAAAGCAGAAATTAAGAAATGACACTAACCTCTGCGAAGATGTAGGGTCTGGCATGGTGCAACTGGAAAACACACAGAGACTAGAACCAGACAAGAGGACCACTCGCTTTGCAAGCCCACACAGTTGCATGAGTGAATGGTGAGGCGGCTGGAATAAGTTCTCCCAGGCTGGCAATCCTACTGTACGCCTGGGCATGGCCAGTCTCTGTTCTTTGATGGTGGATTTGAGTCCTTAGCAGTCAGGTGACCTGGAGCAGGTGGACAGCTAAGGGGAGATGGGATTCTGGAGATGGGGTTCTGGGATATAATGGAGAGATAAGAGGTGTGACTGCTACAATAAGAAGACTATTAAGTGCTTCCCAGCCGGCCCAAGAGGCCTTCTCTACGGGGGCACTGTTTCTGAAGCCTGCACTAAGCAACATGAACATCCCGAGAGGAGATCACAGCCTCCTGGGTGAGGATGTGGAAGGCTGGTATTCCTTTGGATGCTTAAGCTCTGGGCTGCTTGTTAAAACCCTGCCTCACTCATGCAGAGCTCAGTGGGAGCTACGGTGGTACTGCTGTTCTTTCTCACAAAATGGAAGGCTGTCAATCTAAATGAACTTTATATTTGGTCTAGGAAAGGCCAGTTCTTTAAAAGGATTTTTATTCCATGAGCTCAAGGGTGCAATTTTCCTTCCTTATCTTCAACCTTTGAGTACCAGAAAATGCCTATATGTTTGTCCTTCATGATGCCTTGGGCCCTGAAGGAAAACAGCCTGAGCACTAGCAGTCCACAGGCCAGGCTTCTTTGGAAGGTGTCACCAGAGTTCTCTCTGGGTATCTTGCGTTATCAGGAAAATCATATAACATATCTTTATGTGCATTTATTATTACCGTGGGGGGGGGAGTAACTTACAAAGAAACAAGCACCCAGTGCCTAGCTCTGCACCACTGAGGTCGGCACCATGCGCTCTGCACCACCGCTCAGAGCCCACCATATCGGATCAGTCCCGCGGCATGCCCATAGTCACTGCTAGCTTTAGCCCATGCCTCAGGGGCCAGCGGTCTCACCCCAGGTCTATAAGTGCCAGGCCATTCTGTCTTTGAGTACACCTGGCTGCTGCGCGTTCCCCACACCCGCCACCGAGCGTTCCTGGCAGCTCACAGCTCTGTCCCAAGATGGCGCTACAAGCCCCTCCTTCCACCACTAACTCTCCACAGTCAATTCTCTGCAAAAGGCCCTGCCCCTTGGAGGAACCAGAACCCCTGGGGAACACAGAATGCTGTAGGGCAGGGACTTGTCATCTGGGAGATCTTCAGCACCTGGATTCCAAAAGACAACCCTACAGAAACACTCTTCCTTCTCTAGGCCTTAGGGATCCACAGGCATAGCAGGTGAGTTAGTGCCTGGTCCTCTTGGATGGGACTGCTGCAGTTCCCATGGTAGATCATGATGTGGCCCTTGCAGTGGAAGTAGGCCTGGAAGACATCACTGTAGCCATGGTCCCTCCACCAGGTAGAGAGCTGCCGGTTCCAGGTGCAGTCCGGAACATGGAAGAGCTCAAGGTGCTCCATGTCAATCATGGTGAGGAAGTCCTGGTCCCCGAGGTGACCATGGAACCAGTACTTGTCTACAAGCTGCTGCACCTGTGCAGGCTCCAGTAGACAACTGTAAAGTGGAGACTGGCACATGGCTTCCAGTTCAGCAGCATCACCCCACTGTTAAAGCCAGGAAGCCCCTCAGGCAGAGGATCTCCAATCCTGGTCTTGGGGTTCTTATGGCAGAAGTGCCAGAATGTGTGCCTATGAAGGGAAAGAAAACGATGTTAGCCAAGTTCGGCGTGATTAAGCCTGCTAGCTCTGCTTCCTGGGTCTTCACTACTACCCACTTACCTCCATTTCACAGTGACAAAAGCAGAGATATTCTGAGGTTCAGAATCTACATCACATCACCAGCAAGTGGCAGCACAAGAGCCTGAATCCAGGTCCCCAGACTCTAAACCCCATGTTCCTGTAATACCCTGTGCCACCTCAGGATGACAATGTTGATGGATCCTCAATGTTATGGTCACTGTGGTAAGCCTGTAGATATAAGAGGTACTGGGGGTGTTCTAGTCTGCTTCTCTATTGCTGTGACAAAACACTCAGCCGAAACCAAACTGGGGAGGAAAGAGTTTATTTGGCTTACAGCACAGTCCATCATCAAGGGAAGCCAAGGCAGGAACTCAGGGCAGGAACCTGGAGCACAGACCATGGAGGAGTGCTGCTTCCTGGCTTGCTCCTCTGGCTTATGCTCAGCCTGTTTTCTTATACAACACAATACCACCTGCTCAGGGGTGGCACTGTCCACAGTGGGCTGGGCCCTCCCATATCGCTCGACAATCAAGAAAATGCCCCACAGACATGGCCACAGGTCAGTCCAATGGAAACAGTTCCTCAATTGAGGTTCCCTCTAACCAGGAGTGTCAAGTTGATAACTAAAGTGATCCAGCACATGGAGGGTACCATACTGGACAGGGGTATTGACTCTTCTTAGCAACCCTGAGTCTTGTGCTCTGTGAGTTGACCCACCCCTATGCAGTTAAGAAAACAGAGCTGGTAAGAAGCAGGGACTAAATAAACTTTGGCATTGGGCTTAAAGTCCACATTCTCCAGATGCCAACAATGTGCGTAGCACCCTGTCTTTACGAATATGAAGAGACGACACAAAGGAGAAGAGATCCTTAGTGGTGGCCGTAAGTCTAGCATTTCTGGGAGGGTGGATGGGCTGAGGACTAGGCACACACCCATAAGTCAGGGTGAAAGTCGGTGTATGGATCCAAGTGGGGCTGTGGCTGTGGAGAAGGTGATGGTGCTCAATTTTGGTCTCTGTAGCGATTCGGAATAACACAATTAGGCTCAGGAGGTGTGACAGCTGGAGGGGACCCTTCTAGGAGCCCTCATCCAAATATTGCAATTTGGAGGTGGCAGGAAACATCTGGAAATCTCCCTGAGATGGTTAGAACACCATTCTCTGGTTCCAACACAACTCCCATTAGGGGTATGGACAAGCCTTCTTTGTGGTCTCACATGTCAGAAAGGCTGCCGACAGCTTGATCTTGGTGAGGGAAAATCATGCCCTTGGGACACCAACCAGTGGAGCACACAGGCTCATTGTTTGAGTCTGGCCAGGATGGGGATGTGAGAGGAGTGGGGCTCTAGTGCCTCCCTGCTGATAACAAACTTGGCAAAAATAAACTTTGAGAGCCATGGTCCTCCTGATCATAGAGCCTGCTGTGATGCAATCACCAGAGTGTCAACATTTCATCATTTTACCTGGCTGCCAAGCACTTAATTTCAGGGCCATGTTCCAAGCGAGCTGTGATTCTACCAGACAGACCTGGGTCAACACAGTGTAACTTAGGTAGAGGAGGGAACTTCCAGGGGGACAGATGCCACACCATCCAGTCACTAGATTCTCTTCCAATGGTGGGGACAGGGCATTTAGGAGGGAGGAAGAGAGAGCTAGGGAGGCCAGCCCATCCCTGCTCCATCTAGCCTACTGTCTCCTTTCTTTCCTTTCAAAGGACCCAGAAGAGAACAGGGCCTGGCTGGATGGAGAAGGTCCCCAGGCAGCTCTATTACAATGCAGGGTACTCAGCCAACAGAGCCTTGGGAAGGATGAAGTGACCAAAAAAGGGCTATGGAAAGGGTGTGAGTGAGACCGCACAGCCTTCCGTGTTGGTGGCACCAAGGAGCAGGTCAAGGTAAGGGCACTGCCTCGCCTGCACCTCACTGAACACTCTACCCACCATGAACAGGGGATTGAGCCTCATTGAAAGGGTTTTACCCCTCAGCAACGGGGGGGGGCACAGCTGGGGACACCCTTGCCTGGAAGCTCCCCAGATCTTTCCTCTCTGCAGCAAGAGTGGCCAAAGGGTGGCCTGGCTCCAAGCTTGCTGGGCTTGAGAGAGGAAAACAGAATACCTCCAGGTGGAGACTGTAACCAGGTGGGTCACTGGGAACACAATGCCCAGAGCTGCCACTCAGGCAGCACACAGAGGCATTTTGTAACAAACACCCCAAAAGAGCCTGGTGCAGGGGTCAGGACATTTTGATGTGTCAAGAATAAAGAGGGGCAGGAAATTGGAAATGCAAGTTTCCCAGTATGTCTGTTGAAGCAGAAACAGCCTACAAAGGAACTGATGATGGTTCTCCAAACTCAAAAACGACCTGCATGTCCTTGCTCAAAGTGTTCTTACTGGCCCTCAGAAACAGAAGGTCACTTGGGTGTGTGGCTGGTTTCTTTGGCATCCATGGAAGCTGGTTCTTGCTGAGCTGCACAGGTTTGGGAGAGAGAACTGCACAGGGATGTGGGAAGGTGAACACTGGCACAGGAGCTGGTGGCGGCAGCATTCCTCACATGCCACAGGGCTGGGTGGATTGCACAGCCCTCTCACGTTCTCCCCAGGACACTGAGATCTTCCCTGTGTGGGAAGGGCTTCTGAGATCTAAGGACCCTTTATCTCTGTCTGCTTTGGATTACACGGGCTCATGTTCCAAGGAGCAGCTCTGGGATCCAATCCTATTTTTGAAACTAGCTGACATACCCAAGGTCAAGGGCACTGGAGACCAGGCCATCAGAGTACATAGCTACTGCTGGCATGTCACTGGCTCAGGGGGCAGACCTAAAAACCTTTCTGAGGCAGGTCAGTGTACATCCTGGAACTTGCCCTTTCCTTCCAGGGGTCTGGGGATAGCTATATATGTCCATAAGTCTTGCAAGTGCTATGGCTGTGGGAAAATCTCTGTATGATTGTAGTTATCTGGTTCTGAGTCCTGGATCTTCCAGAAGTTTCTTGGATGAATGGTTCATGTTCATACCCATCTACTCTGCTCTAACTGTATTTGGGCCTATGTGGTCTTGTTCCACTCTCCATGGTCAGCTGGGTGCCACCAGCAGGGGTAAGATCTCTTCTCTTTGGAAACAATTTCAGCTGGGAAACAAGCCCTGTGCAGATGGTCCACTGTAAATAATGAATCCTTCCAGAAGTCAATGAGCCCTGTTGAAAAAATACAAATGAAGCCCCTTCAAGTCCTTGCTTCTGGATGGTGTATCTCCTAAATTTTTATGTGTAGTACATCTTAATAAGCAAAACAAAAATGTCATTAAAACTGTGAACTAGTCTTCATGGAAAAGAAGTTCATCTTAATGGAAAAGTGTGTGTTTAAAATACCTCTTCTCAAGGCATTTCTCCTGATGGGATGCACTCCGTGTCTTTCTTGGATAACCATGGTCAAGGTCATACTAGAGCTCGCAATGGTCAAGGTCATACTAGAGCTCGCAACTAGAGATTCTGGCAGAGAACTTATGTTCCTTAGGAAAGAAGACACGTTGCCAGGAACAATCCCTCTTCCTCTTGCCACTCCAGACTCACCTGTATCTGGCTGCCTTGTCATGATATTTTTCTCCTGGGCTTGGCTCAAAAGCTCAGAGTTTTCCATTTCCATTTCCAAGGGGAGAAAAGTAAGGATGGTATGTCACACTGAGCCTAGGTAGTCTGCAAGAGGGTCCTTGGAAGGTTCTAGAAGCCTGTGCTGACTCAGGCTGAATCTAGGCTATAGGTTGTTGGGCATAGAAATTTCCATGTTAGGCCTAAGATGCATAAGGACAACATGGTGTGTGACACACCTGAGTGCTTGCCAGCCTGCAGTGAATACAATTCTCTGGGAAGCACAGCTTCCCCCTCATCTCCACCCAAAGTTCCACTGCCTGGAACCACGAAACATTACTTCCCCTGTAACCCTGGGTCTATACCAGGCCTACTCAGCTCTGTCTTGGAAAGGCCCATTCTAGTTCTCCAAGATGAAAGGTGAGGAGTAAAGAGTGATGCTCGGCAGCTGCCCAGCACTCCATCCACCCCAGGTTCCACAGGTGACTTGGAAACAGCTCTGGCCCAGAGGCCCTATGGGTGCCCACCACCTGTGGGCTAATCTCAGACAGTAAGAGCATGTCTGGATTCTGTGGGAGAGATGTAACCCTCAGAACACCTCACTCCAACAGATAGGTGTCAACAGGAAGAAAGGATATCCATGTGGGCATGTTTACGGTTGGCACACCTGGGATAAAGGGGGTGGTTCTACAGTCTGAACTCTGAGGTATGGACTAAACACCAACTGTACAGGTCACTGGGCTTTGAAGAGCTTCGCTTGTGGGGCAGTGACCTGAGATTGGGGAGAAGGATAGGGTAACACTCCCTACTGGGGTTTCAGTGGGCTCTGGAAATCGGTACGGACAGTGTGCCTAGCAGTGTGCCCAGGAGGGATGGGTCTGTCTCCGGAGGTGCTTAGCCACAGGAGGGCTGACTCTGCAAATGCCCTTCCCTCCCTGCCTGCCCAGCTTACTGAGGGTGTGGTACTTCGGCAACCAGCCTTTGCCCACCCAGCCAGCCATCTGGAGGTTTCTGTTTCAACATAGCTTCCTGTTTCAGAGTTTGCATGCTAAAGGTGACCTACATTGCCAGTCTAGTTCCCAGTGTTGCACAAGCGATGACCAGTCCATCTCTGTGGGCTCTAGAAACTGACATGGTACAAGAATCCTGGAGGGTGAGTAGTCCCGATGACAACACACGCCCTGCCATGAGATAGCCCTCCAAATACCCACAGTCTTCCTCTTCTCAGAGCCCTGGAGAAGGGCATCAGTCAGCTAGAGGCTTGCCTCCCAGTCAGGGCCCCAAGGCTCTGACTATCACTCAGGAGGTGTGGGGCCCCACCAAAGTTGCAGGCCTCTGCTCATGCACCTGGGAGCAGGCTCATCTGACACACCACTCTCTGTGCCCACCTGGCTGGGCATCTCAGTCACATGAGCTTCTTCCCACCTCTGCTGCCCTGGAGCTGTGAAAATAGTGGGCAGGGTTAAGAATTCACCATCACTCCATCCCATAAATAGCCTTAGAGCACAGATGTGCCTAAGCTGGGCTATACTCTGGGAGGGCTGCACAGGGAGGATGGAGGGGAGGGATGAGGGAAAGACAGGTACGACACAGAGGGTGTAGTCAGTAGCAGCGATACAGGCCGGGAGGGGTGAGTCTGGGAGGAAAAGAACATCCCATCTAGTCTGAAAGAGGTGTCGACAAGAATGATGGTGTGAAAAGCCTGGGAGGTGGCTGGACATGTGGGTCAGAGGAGGCATGACAGAATTCTGGAGAGTCCAAACATTTAGTGGATAGAGGAAGGGAAGTCAGGAAGATGCAGGGCCTAGGAGAACCCCAGATCCCTGTCCTCTGCACTGACAACCGGAGAAGCTAGTACTAACTCAGGCTATGGGGCCCCGTCTCGGCTGCACGAATCTCAGAGAAGTCACAGGGCTGCATAGACCTTCTAGCTGGGTCTGCAGGCCCCATTGCACCCACTCCAACCATCCAACAGGCAAACGTGACGCAAGTGTCCAAACCAGGTGTCCCCAGCCTTCGTCCCACCTCTTCTCAAGGCATTCTCTCCCGATGGGATGCACTCCAAACTTTCAAATCATTAATGTCAATTCCCATCTTTTTTAATTAAATAGGAGGTTTATTTTGGCCAGGGCCCTGTTTTTCTTTGAATCCGAAATGTTCCTTAAAGGCTCCTGTGCTTGAACATGTGATCTCCAGCTGGCAGTGCTGTTTTGGGAGGCTGTGGAACCCCTAAGAGGCATGGCCTGGCTAAAGGAAGTAAGTGACTTGGAGTAAGCCTTAAGCCTGATCAATTTCTGGCCCTGATTTCATCTGCTGAGACATGAGCAAGGTGCTATGTACTCCTGCTACTACAGACAGAAGCCAACAGCTCATCCTATGGCCACATAAGCTGCCATGTCTTCCCACCATGCATCTGTGAATAAAAGTAAGTCCTCCTCTAAGTTGTTTCTGTCAGATCTTTTGCCAAAATAATGAGAAAAATAGCTAATATAAGGCCTCATCTGCTGATAGCCTTTTTGCTCGCAGAATCCTGAAGTTGCACAGGGCATCGTGTGGCAAGAGTCACGGAATATATGTATATATGCAAACTGCCCACTGTCTGTCACCCAAACACTCTGATTAGAACAGAATCACACAAAATATCTACAAGTAGATACCCCTCCACCACCCTCTGGGGGTTTATCCTCTGCCTTCCACAGCTGCCTCACACCTGCAGCCTGGCACCTCTGCTACACGCCAAGGGTAGCCTCTTCCTCTCTGCTTCACCACTAGGGCACCCACCCTCTGTCTCTTCTCTCACCTTAGTCATTTGAAGTAGGCATGCTGCCCTCCTGGAGCCCTGCCTCTAGTGGCACTCTGCTCCAGTGATGGAGACAGAAACAGGTCCCTATGTGGCGGCAGCATCCTGCCCTTTTCTGAATATATTGCTCTTAGCCTCCTGGGTGCTCTGCTCCGGGAACTACCTATTCGCATTCTCTGGGTCAGTAGTCCCTCCTGGCTCCTCCTGGCTCCCTCCCCAGTCTAAGCTGGCCCTGTCCCTCTTCAATGTTGAAAGTTATAGATGGTGAGAACCTGGCAGTGCATAAGAGGTGACAGTGACCTTTGGGGGAAGTGAGAGCAACCAAGTAACAAGACATGCTGGACTGGAGAACACATGAACAGAAGGGAACAGAAGGCAGATGGCACCTTGTCACCAAGAGGTATACCAGAGCAAGACAGACTAAAGTGGGAAGAAGTACTAGGGGAAAGGGCAGGGATGAGAAGGAAGCTGATGGGCAACATTCAGTGAGCCCTTATTATATACCAGGCCCTATTTAAGTCTTTCCTATAGTCATGTTAATGTTTAAATGACTAAGTAGGGAGAGTCCTATTGTCTACTGCTTCTAGTGAGAAAGAAGAAATAGAAAGGTAGAAACCAGGAGAACCAGGCCCTGAAGTCTGTCAAGAAGAGGGGAGCCCTCAGACATACCTGAGGTCAGGGACACTGGAAAGGCTCTGGAAGATGATGGTAAAGTTACCTATGCAGAAAAAGACAGTGTGGGGGAGGGGGAGGCTGGAGTGGGAGTAGAGTTTGAAGATAGTACTAGTTTACAAGGACCCCAGGTAATACCCCTGGGGATCAGTAACAGATAAATAAAAGGGTCTGCCAGAGCCCTGAGGGTGCGAATGGAATCTGGTAAGTGCCTTGCTCATCTTCATCTGGAAGGTCACAGAAACCCTGGCACGGCTGCTGGTTTCAAATGAATGAGCTAAGAAAGGAAGGAAGGCATGTAAAACTAGATAGCAGGAATTTAAGAAAGGGGTGTTGAGTGAAGATACTGGAGGCGTGATTCAGGAAGGCCACTGAGGAGAGAGAAGGTGCCATGGCCCAGGCGAAATGACAGCAGTGGGGCCTCTCTCAAGGTGAGGAAGAAAAAGGTGAGACAGAGGAGCTGACCCTGCAAGCCCTGGAATCCATGTCAGGGGTGAGATGATCAGGGACAAAGGTGGGCATGAAGGGTCTGCTGCAGAAAGGCCCCAACCCTCAGGACAATGCCCTTCCTACTACTGGCACTGGAGAATGCTTCACTGTGGGTTGGACATCATTGTTAGGAGCAGTTCAAGTCTGGTGGGAGTCCTGGGGGACTCAACCCAGTGGCTGCAAAGATGCAGCCAGGACCAGTGAGGCCCTTCCCCTCCCCCCTCCCAAATGCTCAACCTAGCCTGGGCATCAGCCCCAGCTCAGCGCCCTGATCCTGACCTTTCCCTGAATTCAGGCCAAAAAGGAATGTTTGTCAAGGTGAAGACAAAGCCAAGGTCGCCTTAGGAATTGGCTCACTGCTCCCAACAGGCTTGAGGCATTGGAGGGCACGTCTAGTCGCAGAAGAAAGGACCAGGGAAACATGGTGGGGTGTTTTCCAGGACAGTGAGCAAAATGGGGGTGTGTGGGAGGGAATACGTAGGGGGTGTCTGGAATTTAACCTTGTGTTCCCAGTTAAACTCCATCAGCCACACCAGTGTCCTTCACCCACAGTGAAGGGGTTCTGACCCAGAAGCCAGAGGGTGCAGGGACTTCCTGTGTGTAGCTCACTCAGATGCAAAGGGCAGTAAGACTGCAGCAAAATGTGACTTTTCAAGCCCAGAAGAAATGAAAGCACCTTCCCACTCCATCCAAGCAGACCACCTTGGGCTGTCCCTGCTCACTGCCCTGCATGCCTAGGGTACTCGTCTACACTGACACAAACACCATGGGCCTCCTAGGTGTCAGGCACACAGCAAGGCCACTATGGGGGAGAGTGAAGGACTAGACCCAGGCCCTGCTTGCAGGAGCCTATCACAGAAGACAGCCCTTTCCAGACTCCCTGTGTGGAAGCAGGTTCATCTGGGATTCCATTAAAACACAGGTTCCCGCTGAGAAGCTGCACCTCCAAGTTCCCAGTGAATGATGCTGCTGGTCCAAGGTCTACTCAGAAGAAAAAGGAGTGGGTTTCTGTTGTTGTTACTAATTGTTTAGTTTGATCTTTTTTTAATTAAAAAAAATTTATATGTGTGTATCTGTATGTGTGTGTGATGTGAGTGTTGGTGACAGGTGGAAGTCAGAGGACAACTTTTTGGAATTGGTTTTCTGTCACCTTTATGTAGGTTCAGAATGTCAGGATTGTATGGTAAGCACTTTACCAACTGAACCATCTCACCGGCCATTTTTACGATAATTTTTATAAAGAGATAAAGACTCGGCCATGTGGTGATCTGTATGTGTGTGTGATGTGAGTGTTGGTGACAGGTGGAAGTCAGAGGACAACTTTTTGGAATTGGTTCTCTGTCACCTTTATGTAGGTTCAGAATGTCAGGATTGTATGGTAAGCACTTTACCAACTGAACCATCTCACCGGCCATTTTTACGATAATTTTTATAAAGAGATAAAGACTAGGCCATGTGGTGGTACACGCCTTTAATCCCAGAACTCAGGAGGCTAAGGCAGGCAGATCTCTGTGATCTCTGTGAGATCAAGGCCAACCTAATAATCTACATAGCAAGTTCCAGGCCAGCCAGTGCTCCACAGTAAGACTCTGTCCAAAACAAAACAAAACACAAAAAGAGAGAGAAGGAGAGAGAGAGTCTATAATAGTATTGACATAATTTTTCCTGAAAATGACCATAAAATAAGAAACAAAACAATTTGAATTTTTTATACAAATTCTATGCTAACACCTTGCTGTGCCTTCTTATTCTGATACAGCCTGGGTAGGGTTCCTGGGAAAATGACTCTTGGATGCAACATTCTCATGGGTACAAAGTTGGGGAGAGAGAGGGGACACCTTCCATCACCAGGACCTTGATTCTCACTGCTTTGAGGAAGCATCAGTGCATGTAGATGTTAGAAAGCAGGTTCGGGGCCAGGCGTGGTGGCATACGCCTTTAATCCCAGCACTTGGGAGGCAGAGGCAGGCGGATCTCTGTGAGTTCAAGGCCAGCCTCGTCTACATAGTGAGTTGTAGGACAGCTGGGGCTATAGGGAGACCCTGTCTCAAAAAGACCAAAAAAACCCAAAACAAACAACAACAAAAAACAACCAAAGCAGGTTCAAGGGCTGGAGAGGTGACTCAGTGGTTAACAACACTGGCTGCTCTTGCAGAGGAGCTGGGTTCAGTTCTCAGCACCCACATGGCAGTTAACAACCATCCTTAACTCCAATTCTAGGGGATCTGATGAATGCCCTCTTCTGGCCTCTGTGGGCACTGCACACAAGTACACAACATGTAGGCAAACACTCATACACAAATAAATAAATTAAATAAATAAATAAATAAATAATAGACAGATAGATGATAGATAGATAGATAGATAGATAGATAGATAGATAGATAGATAGATAGATAGTTTAAAAAAAAACAAAACAAAACAGGTTCTAGGGGCAGTTGTTCCTAGCCTGGGCTTCGTTCAAATCCTGGTTCTCTGCTTACTACCCTAGAAAACATACTTAAATTCTCCATGTTCCTGGCTTCCTGATTATAAAGAAGGTTGTTGACAGGATGTCATAAGATAATGCAGGTAAAGTGCTCAGCATATCCATATCTGATGAGATCACAGAAGGCACACACACACACACACACACACACACACACACACACACACAGAGGTCAAGCTCAGTGATCAGTATAGCTGCCAAACCCACAGCCTACCCGCTGCCACCTGAGAAAGACGGGCTTTGAATCCACCAGCAAGTTACCTTGGCCAAGTCACTGCCTGTCCTGGGGCCTCAGTTCCCTAAGTTGTTCCATGGACTCATCGGTCTAAGAACCCTTTCCATGAGAGCTTGTGGAGGTGAAAAGCACAGGTCCATTGTGCTCACTGAACTCCAGCAATCATCCTCCTTAGATGTGCCACCAATATAGGTGGGTACAATGTGGGGTCTGGTGGGGTTTTTGGTTACTTCAAATTTCATTACCATTTGTCAACAAAGCCCGACATGTCCAATGTTGGGATGTGGGTGGTCTCTGACGACAAGCACCTCACTATGTGCTATGCATCCAGGGGCAGCACATGATGCAGGAACTGAACTGACTCACTTCACTTAGTTTTGTATCTGCAGGTACTGATTTCAGGAAATAGAAGTGAACTACCTTTGTCATCTCATCACATGGTGGCTGACCCGTCCACCTCATCTCCCTCAGTGCCCTCAGGGTGGGAGCAGGAGTGAGGAACAGGCAGGGCAGGAAGAGTCCTCTGCTTCCTGGAGCTTCCACACTCATTTTAGCATAAAAACATGGAAACTTGTGGGAGTGGGAGTCCAGCCAGGAAGAAAGTGGAAGGCCCAAAGGAAGATCTCTCCTCCCAGAAGGCACCTGTACCCACCAACACCATGGCCTAGTCTCAGCCAAGCAGCTCAGTGCCCTCTCCCTCAGGATGATCCCTGGGGTCTCTCCATTTCCTCAACCACAGAGCCCCTCTCCTGATCAATCCCTCAAAGGTTGGAGTCATCCAGGCAGCCAGGTCTGTACATGGAGAGTCTCCTTGGCTTTCCCAGCTCAGATGGGTTAATATCATATCACCCATCACTGGGGGCCATTTCAGTGGCAGCCCCAGGTGTCCCCCTATCTCTACTACATGTTCTCTAAACTCAGGACCAGGCTGGGGAGGCTGGGGCAGTTAGGGATGCTGGTCTCTGTGGGCAGCCCTTCTTCCTGATTACCCAAGGCAAATTTGCCTATCCCTACTCTGGACCATAGCCAACCTCCCTCTCACCTAGGTTTACAGGCTCCAGAGCTCTTTGACTCTGATTTCTTTCCTGCCTGCTCACTTTCTAGGGAGATGTTTTCCCCCCTTCAAATCAGAAACACACCCCATGGCTCTGCCTGAGTCTATTCTTCAGGTTTTCTAGATGATTCTCCTGAATTTCTGCTGTGCCTGGAGTATTCTCCATGAAGGCAGAAGAATTCATCCAATGACTCTCCCAGCCAAAATACTCTGGAGTCAGGTGTCTACACAGGTGTGCCTGGGGCTGCCTGGAGCTGTAGAGCATGTGAGAGAGGAAATCAGGCCCCTGCATACTCACCAGCCACTCTAGGCTCTGCCCAATGGGCTATGGCCTGGGCTTACCCAGAACAGATGAGGATGTAAGTGAATGTAAAGTGTGGAATTTTAAAACCTAGATCAAAGCTGGCATTAAAACTAGATGCTAGCTAATGCCACTGTCGGAGGAAGATGATTCTTCAAAACTATCATCAGTTTTTCTGGATGTAACACTCCCCGTCTTTTTTCTGAACTCCCTCCCTGTGCAGGGGAGGCCTTTCCTCTTGGGGACCAGCTGCCTCTGCCTTCCTTCCTCTGGTAGGTAGTTCAGGCTGCAGATCTGCTGACAAGGGAGGAAGTGCCCTGACTTGGCCACATCCATGCCAGCTGGGAGAGTATCTACATCCAGCCCACACATTGTGGAGGCACCTATGATTACACATCCCAGGGCCATCAGGGAGTCTAAGCTACTCCCCTCAGGGACCACGGCCCCTCCTCCACCCCATGGAATACAGAGCCATCTTGCTGGGGAGGCTGAATGAGAAGGGCAGGGTTCCCAACACTGGCCTCTCCTCTTCTGAGGTCTCTGTCAGAGGGAAAAGTATGAATAAATCTGGGTTGTAAACACACCTTCAGAAGGAAGCAGAGAAGGAAAAAGTCAACATGCCCAGCACAGCTAGGCCAGGCTCACAGAGGCCTGACACCACCAGCTGGTCTTGCCTGTCTGCTCTACAGCCACACCCCTGGGCTGGCCAGTGCTCTGTTACACTCCCCTCCCTGGCTTCTCCCTAACCTCAGAGACCTGGCCCTTGCTCAGAACCAACAGATGCCTGCTTCATGCACAAGACTCAGGATAGCCAGGCCACGCCTCCTTGTCTCTCATGTTCAAACCTGATAGGAATAAGGCTGACTCAGTCCTCATCTTGTATAGCTAGGCACCTATGGAATCTTGGGAAACGTTTGTCAAACCAAGCCCTCCGTCCCATGATCACCACCCTCCACAGGACACAAATGTCTTACTGAGAGAGCTTTCTGCTGTTCATGAGCCCCATCTTTCTGGGGGCTCTAGTCTCTGGATCTGGGGCTTGTGATCCCTGTAGGGGCCAGTTCTTCCTATCACACCATCCTTCCACAACCCTGCCATCTGTTCTTCTACACAGGAGAGAACTAACCCTGCACTGAGGGGGCCTTCAGCAGCCAGGGAGGCCATTCTGACCGGAAAAGGGTTTCTTCTCCACACAGCCCAAGACCTCAGTTCAAGTCTGCTATCTTAGCGGTGCATGGTCAGGAACTTCCCTAGGTCTCCACTTCCCTCTCAGGTCCCCTTATTGTTGCACCCAAGGGGTGCCCCCAAATCACCATGAGACCGAATCCAAATGCAAAAGCAAGAGCTTTTATTGCGAGTTCGAACTCGGGTCCTCTGTCAGTCCGACGCAGCGGCAGAGCAGTAGGACCTCCCTTTTTAGACAAAGGGAGGAGGGGAATGACCCTGTCCCAGCTGATTGGCCAGCAGAGCCCATGTGCGCCAAAGACATTTTAAACTTATTGGGTAGCAACGATTCTTGGGACCTCCTCATTGGTGGTTGTTGATGTTAGGGGAATGGAATGCGTTACTCACTGTCTCCAGGGCCAGGGGGCTCTGTTAATTCCTTATAAGGTCTTAGAAATGCCTGGGCACTCCTGACAAGACCGGGCTTGCCTAATCTATGGTCACAAGCCCATAACTGCAACTTAAAGTGGAGTTAGAGTAGTTCCCTGTAGCCAAGCAAGTTACAAAAGCAAAAAGGTGATTAATTCTAAGGGGGGTACACAGATGGATCCTCCTGTTTCCTTCATTCCCCCCTTTTTCTGATGTACCTGTGGCGCCCAATCTTGGGGCCTTTAGGATCTCCTATTTTGATATGCTTGTATTCTGTTTAAGGGGATTATGGGGGTCAGGTGAGGCAGTCCACTCATCCTTTTCTGAAGACTCAGTCAGCTCAGGGTCTGCTGACTTGGCTGGCGTGAGAGTGATGGATCCAGGAGGCGATTCCGTTGACCTTGAGAGCTGTTGGAGTCGTCAGGACCACAGTATAGGGTCCCTTCCAGTGGGGCTCCAGGGTCTTCCGTTGATGATGCCGCATAAAGACCCAATCATCTGGCCGAAATTGGTGTGGGACCGATGGTGGCGCAGCCTGATAGACCTGTTGTAGCTTAGGCCAAATGTCCTTCTGCACCCTGGCCACTGCCTCCAAGGAAGAGAATAAATTGACATCATTAAATTCTGCGAGCAACTCGGGTCTGAGACTTGGCAGGATTGGAGGAGGCCTACTAAACATAATCTCAAAGGGTGTTAGACCCAAAGTATAAGGTGAGTTCCGCACTTGGAACAGGGCAAAGGGAAAGAGTGTCACCCAGTCTCTGCCAGTTTCCATGGTTAATTTAGTAAGGGTCTCTTTTAGGGTCTGATTCATTCGTTCTACTTGACCAGAGCTCTGGGGTCTATAGGCACAATGTAATTTCCAATCCACTCCAAGCACCTTTGCTAAGCTTTGGGTTACCTGAGCCGCAAAAGCTGGTCCATTGTCTGAACCTACAAGGGCTGGAGTCCCATACCTTGGCACGATATCTTACAGGAGTTTCTTGACCATCTGTACAGTCTCGTGCTTAGCAGGGAACGCTTCAATCCATCCTGAAAAGGTATCTACAAAAACTAGTAGATACTTGTATCCATATTTTCCTGGTCTTACCTCTGTGAAATCAATCTCCCAATAGGAACCCTGTCGGGTCCCTCTTTGTCTCGTCCCTGGTCCCCCTTTTGCAGGGGATGCATTAGTCAATCGGCAGGCGAGGCATCTTGACGTGACCTATTCAATCTTGTCCCTCAGGTGGAAAATCTTTAAGTGGGATCATCTAATTAGGTCCTCGGTCTTTTTAGATCCCAAATGGGTGGCCCAGTGGATGTGCCTCAGCAAATCCAGGGCCATTTCAGCCAGCATTATTAACTCCCCACTCTGTGTCTACCATCACCCTTCTGGTTTCTGCAGTTGCCATGCTTTAGGGAGGCATTGAATGAGGGCTAGGTCCTTGTCTGAGTAGACTGGGCTCTCTGTCAATTCTCGACGCCCCATGTCTGGTAACTGCATGAGTAGGACTTGTGCCCCTTGCTCTGCCCCTTGCTTGGCTGCTTGATCAGCCCGCTGGTTCCCTCTCGCCACTGCAGAATCTCCCTTTTGACATCCTGGACAGTGCACAATGGCTAACTTGGCAGGGAGCCATAGCGCTTGGAGCAGGTCTAGGATTTCCTGTCTGTTTTTAAGTTTTCCCTCTGCCGTCAGGAGTCCCCTCTCTTGGTAAATGGCCCCATGGACATGCGCTGTGGCAAAGGCATACCGGCTATCCGTGTACACCGTCAGTTTCTTTCCCTTGGCCATTTATAGGGCTTTAGTTAGAGCTATTAGCTCTGCCCTTTGGGCGGAGGTCCCAGGTGGCAGTGTCTCTACCCATAAATCCTCCTTCTCAGAAACCACCGCTGCTTCCGTCTGTGTACCAGATAAGTTCTACATCAGGTAGTGGTTGGTCCCTCAGGTCCTTTCGTGTCCCATGGACCTGACTGAGGATGTCTGAGCAGTCATGAGTTACCTGGTTTAGGTCTGGGTCCAGGAGTAGGGTGGCAGGATTCAGTGCTGTAGACGATGCAAAGTGGATGCACGGGGGATTTAGCAGGAGAGTCTGGTAGTGAGTCATCCTTGCATTACTCATCCCGTGCTCGGAAGGCTGTTTGAGTACCCTTTCTACTGCATGCAGGGTTGTGACAATCAGTTCTTGACCCAGGGTCAATTTGTCTGTGTCCTTGACCAGGATAGCTGTTGCTGTGATAATTCACAGGCAGGTGGCCACCTGGAGGCCACAGGGTCCAGGCTCTTAGACAGGTAGGCCACCAGCCTTTTCCAAGGCCCTAGCCTCTGTGTGAGGACTCCTTTTGCCACCCCTTTTTTCTCATCTACATACAAGTGGAAAGGTTTGTTTATGTCTGGCAGGCCTAAGACGGGGGCAGACAGCAGGGCAGTTTTAAGCCGTTCGAATGCCAATTCTTGCTCATCTGTCCATTCAAAAGATGGAAGCTCCCTGGTGGCCTCATAGAGTGGTTTTGCCTATTCCGCAAAACCCGGGATCAAAGGCGACAAAATCCTCCGTCCCCAAAAACTCCCTGACCTGCCTCCTAGTAGTAGGCCTGGGGATTTTCAGCACAGTCTCTTTTTGGGCCATAGACAGCCATCTTTTTTCATCTTTAAGGATATAGCCCAAGTAGGTTATTTCCTTTTGGCATATTTGGGCCTTTTTAGCAGAAACTCCATACCCAAGTGTTTCCAAAGCTTGGAGCAGGTCTTCTGTCCCCCTCTCACAGTCACCCTTGCTATCTGCAGCTACTAAAAGATCATCCACATACTGTAATAGGGTGACCCAGGGATGTTCTGCCTCATAGCCCACAAGGTCTTCATCTAAAGCCTCGTCAAATATAGTAGGTGAATTCTTAACCCTTAAGGCAATCAGGTCCATGTCAACTGTCCATTTAGACCCCTCTCTGGGTCTTGCCATTCAAAAGCAAAATAAGGTTGACTCTGCAGGGTGAGGGGGAGGCTGAAAAAGGCATCCTTGAGATCTAACACCATATACCATTGCTGGTCTGGTGGCAGAGAGCTCATTAAGGTATAGGGGTTGGGTGAATGTCCATGACTTTTTTATTTACCTCTTAGATCCTGGACCAGTCTATAATCATCAGTGTGTGGCTTTTTGACCAGAAGCAGGGGTGTGTTCCATGCTGACTGACATGATCTCAAAATTCCTTGGTCTAATAGTCAGCGAATATGGGGGGTTATTTCCTTTCTCGCTTCTGCTGACATGGGGTACTGGCAAACTCTCACCAGGGTGGCCTCTGCCTTCAACTCAACGAGGATGGGGGGGCGTTGTCTTGCACATCTGGGCGCCAGTCTCCACAAAGAGCTCCGGGAAGCACCCAGAATCCATCATCAATGGGGGCCTGGTCGACTGTTGGTCGACCATCATCCCCGGCACCAGCCTTTGTGCTTCCACCAAAATCCACTCCCTCTCTTCAGTGGTAAAGAAGACTTGCAGAAGCTGTTGGCAATCATCCCAAGTGGGCTGGTGGGTGAAAATAACAGAATCTAATAGGTTAATCAAACTCTTAGGGTTATCAGAGAAGGCCGGGGTTTGGTTTTTCCAATTATATAGGTCAGCAGTGGCAAAGGACCAGTACTGATATTCTTGGGTCCCCTGTTCATTCTGGGGCCAGACTGTCCTGAGAGGTAGGACTGTGGAACAGTCTGGTTCCCGGGCCGGCTGCACGCTGCATACAGCTGTGAATATGGGGAGGGCTCAAGGATTCCCCAGATGCTCCTGTCGAGTCTGTGGCAGCTGGGACAGGTGCACCTGGCTGAGGGGGTTGAGGATCAACCAGGGGAGGTGCTGAGTATGGAGGCAGTGAAAAAAGGAGTTCCTCCGAGTTCCCATCCTGCAGCATGGGTGGGGCAGATGGGGGGGGGCTATGACTAGATCCTCCCAGGCTTCTAGATAAAGGACCTGGTCTAGGTGTCCTGGCATCCCATAGATCACTCTTCTAACTCTGCTTATGGTGGGTACATCGAAGGAGCCCTTTGGGGCCCACCCAACATCAAAAGTAGGCCATTCAAGCTCACAGAGGGTCCTGAGTCTCTCCTTTCTAACGGAATTGAACCCCACTCGTTGAGCTTGTTCCTTGAAATCCTTGAAATGGGAAAGAATAAGAGTTAGAGGGGTCTGTTGACTCGCCCCTTGCCCCATTTTGGGTCTTTCCTCAAAATACAAAAGGAGGAAGACAAACACACAAGACAGACAAAGAGACACAATACAGGCGGCTGCAGACAAAACCGAAAGTGAGATGACAGCGGTGGCGACCCGCCTCGTCTCCTCCAGATCAGAAAAACCTGATCTTCCTCAGAAGGGTCTTCCGACCCACCAGAAGGGCCCCGTGACGTCTCCCAGGTCCCCAGTCCATGGTCAGCCAGTGCATCCGCTTAGACCTTTTACGGGCTCTTTAGACTGAGCTCAGATCCTGGAATACAGAATACGGACTATCTGGATGAAACAGAAAATTACCTGGTACCAGCGTTTGTTTTTAAAAGCTCACTGGAGGGTGGTCATGGTGGGCTTGGGGATCCCGGATGAGCCCCCCAAGATGTTGCACCCAAGGGGTTCCCCAGAATCACCATGAGACTGAATCTGAATGCAAAAGCAAGAGCTTTTATTGCGAGTTCGAACTTGGGTCCTCTGTCAGTCCGACGCAGCGGCAGAGCAATAAGACCTCGAGCCACAACAGGGCAGGGTTTTTATACTTTTTAGACAAACGGAGGAGGGGAATGACCGTGTCCCATCTGATTGGCCAGCAGAGCCATGTGCGCCAAAGACATTTTAAACTTATTGGGTAGCGACGATGCATTCTTGGGACCTCCTCATTGGTGGTTGTTGATGTTAGGGGAATGGAATGCGTTACTCACTGTCTCCAGGGCCAGGGGGCTCTGTTAATTCCTTATAAGGTCTTAGAAATGCCTGGGCACTCCTGACAAGACCGGGCTTGCCTAATCTATGGTCACAAGCCCATAACTGCAACTTAAAATGGAGTCAGAGTAGTTCCCTGTAGCTAAGCAAGTTACAAAAGCAAAAAGGCGGTTAATTCTAAGGGGGGTACACAGATGGAGCCTCCTAGTTCCTTCATTATATAATAGCCACTCCAGTTTCATTATGCCTATGAAATGTGTGTCTGGGAATGGGCTAAAATGCAGATGGGATCTGCACCACTGACAACGTTTCAGGCCGAATCCACGGCCCCTCTTCCATAGTGAGTGGAGGGAAGAATGAGGACTCTGAATCAGTTAAAGTGTGTCTTACCCCAGCTGCTTGAGAACTAACCACTCTATCCCTGAAGGGTTGAGGACTATGTGGGGGTTACAGTGCCTGATATGCAGGAGCACCCACAAATGCGATCTCTCTTCCTTTAGCTTGAGTTTGTTCCCCAGTAGAGGAGGGAGTATAAGGTGTCCCAAGATTGTGAGGAAGTAGTTTAGGTACCACATGGACAACCTGGTGCACAGTCAATGATGGAAGACGGCCACTTTCCTTTCTTCTTTCCACTAGTTAGTACTGGGTGGAGTTCAGGGCCAGTGGTCAGGGGAGTGGTTAGAGTGGGAAAGGTCTGAGGCCTGCCCATTGAGTCTCCATGTCTGATTTCAGTGCCTATACCTGTGCTGTTGGGGAAAAGGGCTGTTTAGAGCACACTGGTAAGTAAATCCTTAAGTGCCCATGTTACCACTGCACTGAATATGAACAAGGACACCTGCTAACTCTTGGGTAGAGAAATCAGAGAAAAGACCTGCAGAAGTGGCCATGACCCTCAGGTATGGCAGCCTCCAACTGGCGGGACACTGGATACCATTGAGTCTTGGTTTTCAGGACAGGTCAGCAGATCAACAGAAACAAACCAGGTTCTTTTAGAAGCCAACACACTTGGGTTTAGCAGGGAAAGAACGCTTGGCTCAACTCTCCTCCCTATACATTTCCTGGCCTATAGGAACACAAAGAACTTCAGAGAAGGCCTTGCTTGTTTCTAGCAAAGGGCAAAGGACTGAGGAAACCCTGCTCAAGAGGTGACATCTAGCAGTGTTCTAAGGTCTAAAGCACAGGCAAGAGAAGAGGTTAGGATGGCATCAGCAAACACATTCATGCCTGGTTTCACATGAGCCCTCTCCCCCACTAAAAAAAGCAAACTTCTTCGACCTTAACTAGAAACTCAAGCTATTTCAACATACTTTCAGAAAGTACCTCCTGAGTCTAGGATCACCTAGGAGAGACAGAGTGATTCAGACCATGGCTAGCAAAGGTATCCATGGGACCAGAGGAACATGGTGCAGTGGGGAGAAATAACATGTTCTCCAGAAACCACATTCTGTTGCAGTGCGTCCCAACATGCACACCTGCCGGCAACACGTGTGCATACACAGTTACATGCACATGTAAGACAGGTGAGTATATGTGCACACACACGCACACACACACACACACACGCGCACGCACGCGCGCGCACACACACGCACACTTCCTCTGGAGTCCAGCCTCTCACGTAGTCTGCATTTCTTCCAACAGAGGAGGCCAAGGCCATTCCTCCAGGTCCTGTCTGGGGAACATTTCTCACGGCCTTTACCATCAACACTGAGGTTTCTTTTAACTGGCAGTTAAAGTCAGAGCACAGACACAAGTTTGGTAACGCTTGGTTTTCATAGAGGATAATTTTTCTTCTGAGAGTTTAAAAAATGAGACTCTTGATCGAAATTACAGGTCGCCACCCAAACAGGAAAGGCCACTCATTCTTGCTGAA
>NW_008343079.1:2655365-2655888 GCF_000622305.1 Nannospalax galili
TTTAATCCTCATAAAAGTTTGTGATACAGGCTACAAATATGGCAATAATTATGACAAAGATGAATATAACACCGTGTTTCTGTTTGTGTACGTATTGTTCCAAGCCTTTACATACTTGAGCTCCATCTACGAAAGCTTAAGAGGGTGTTATTAATCCCATTTTCTAGAAGAGGAAGCTGAGGCTTACCGGGGGTAACGATGTCAGTCAGGACCTCTCCTCCCATGCTGCACTTCACTGCCTCTTGAGGCATAGGCGAGGCCCTAAAAACCCATGGAGAGAATCTGAGGCTGAGCAACCTGTGAGGACAAGAGAGGCCTTCAGTAAAGGTACACCCTCAGCTGCAGCATATTGGATTGGGTTGACACCACAGACACCAGCTGTGGACTGGAGATGACTCCTCTGAGAGGAGATGTGTGTGCTGTGGAGGGCAGAGCCACAGAAGTGAAACTGCCCGAGAATTTTGGAGCCCAGAAGATCATGAGTGAACCCTAGACGTCGGACACGGAGCTATTTACACTGCTT
>NW_008343079.1:2656666-2659917 GCF_000622305.1 Nannospalax galili
TAAGCCAGGCGTGGTGGCGCACACCTTTAATCCCAGCACACGGGAGGCAGAGGCAGGTGGATCTCTGTGAGTTCAAGGCCAGCCTGGTCTACATAGTGAGTTCTAAGCATCATTCATCTGTGGTCTCTGCTTTGGTCCATAACTCTGAGTTCCTGCGCTGAGTTCCTGCCTGAATTCCCTCAAGAATGGATTGTTACTTGGAAGTGTGAGATGCAATAAACCTATTTCCTTCGAAAAACAAACAAACAAACAAACAAACAAAAGCTGAAGTTCTCTTAAAAACAACAACAAAGTGGATATGTGTATGCCCATTCTGGTAGGTGTTACATTGTATGTGGACTATAGTTTGAATTTATATGAAAAATCTGATTATAAATAAGGCTGAAACAACATATTAGTTGATTTGCGTATCTTCATTTATGAGGTGCCTATTCAATTTTATTATTCTTCTTTTGTAGACAATTATCTTCCTCTTCTACTTAGAATCAATGCCATGTACTTAAAAATGTCTCAAATGGCAAGTCATATGTTACATGTATTTGAGCAACTTAAAAAAAATGCGGCAGATGAAAAGAAGTCATTGAGTCCAGACATGGGCCTGGATCTCCTGAGCACCCACCCTCCTGTCACACAGTCCTCTGATGCTGAGCTCCTCCCTCAGGGTCTGACATCAAAGCCCAGCACAGAATCAGATGGATGAGTCTGCCCTCTGCTTATGCTCCTAGTCCTGCTTCCTTATGGGCTCCTCCCAGGCCTCTCTGTCCTCAGTCTGGGGTCTGCAAATCACTACCAGGCCTTCTGTACTTTGGGTGTGCCTGAGCCTGGTGGGTGGGACAGCCTGCCCTCACCTGAAGTTGACCCCTTTTAGCTCTGCCACAGCCCCACTGCAGGCAGATGGTGCATCAGTTACCATGGACCTGTTTTCCAGAGCTCTGGACACCAACAGGAAACTGGCAGCAATGGCGACATAATTAACCTGGAATGTTCTGAGGAAAGTGAGAACATGTGGGGTGGAGAGGAGTTCTCAAATGAAGCTTTCTGTGGAAAAGGTTGGTTTCCTCCTCTTTTTCTCCCTTTCTGGGAGACTGAAATAAGCTCTGAGAGAGAAAAAACCAATCCTGCTCAGTTTCACATGCATAAGGCAGGCCTGGGGCAGGCACAGGGACTCATATCTGGGTAACAGCTGGACATGCCATGTCTGTGTCCATCACTGAGATACATGCGGTACACACCGTCACAGTGCTATCAGCCCTGTGAGGCCACCTGTGTCTATGCTGTCGGCCAGGGTGTGGTCATTTGGCTAAAGTGAAACCTACTGTTTACGATATAGTCAGGCACAAGCCTCCTACCCCATGCCACTCAGCCAAGCCAGAACCATTTGATGAAGAATCCAATGCTATAACCACATCTGAAATCCTGTTCGGTGTAAAAGTTCTTTAGAAAAAGTTGTTTTTAAGTGTAGCTTTGGTAAATATTTGAGATCTACTTCTTGCTGGGCATACACAGGAAAGGAAAGAGAAAACCTCTTCTGGTTTCGCTCATGACAAAAGAAAACAGACTAAAGTACAGTAAATATATACAGAAGGAGTACAAGTTGGGGTTCTTCTGAAACAGGGCCTGTGAGCAGCGCCCCCACCACTGTTGCCCACTGTTTCACACACAGGCCACTGCTCCTGGCAACAAGTGGCCACACTGTCTCCTGTCCTCCTCGGGCGCTGATGACCAGATGGCCCGGGCTGGAGTCCTAGTCCTGTGGACCTCCTACATACATACCTAGCATGGGGTCTTGGCTCAGACTTCGTGACCTACTGGGAATGGAAGTGAGTTACAGTACATCATGGTGACATCATGCTCCTCACTGCCTGCAGATCTGATCCCAACTCCTTAGGCTCAAGATATGAAAATCCTTGCCATCTGATCTGGCCCCTTCCACCTCACCCTGCTCCCTGGCGCTCTCCCTGTGTTCCATCCACACCAAGTTCCTGATGTTCCCACCTACACATGCCACCCTTGCCAAGGCCTTGGATGTTGTGCCCTTCTATCCTGTCTACTGGAAAACCGCTCTCCACTAAACCACAGCCTAAAGGCTAAATCCCTTGTGGCGTTTGCAAGGATCCTATATACAACCTCTGTCCTACTAAGCTGTGAGATCTTTGAGGACAGAAACGGTGTCTTTGTATACCTGAATCTGCTGCCTAGATCCAGTGCACGGCACAAAGCAGGGACTTAGTCCACATTTACTGAAGTGAATTCATCTAGACAGATATACTTTCACCAGCAAACAGCAAGGGTCAGACTTGCCTTTCCCAGACAGCCATGGTCTATACCGCATGCAAACAGCCAGGGCCTCTGCCAGTGTCTGTGATGGGATTTCGGAGCTCTCCGGGCAGAACCCTAGCCTTGGTGCCATGACCACAAAACATCTCACATCACACAGCAGTGAGCTGTGACTAGGAAGCAATGTGCTCTCTTCAGAGCCTGCCAGGTCCCCCTGTCAGGGCTGCATAGGGACAGCCATGGTCTATACCGCATGCAAACAGCCAGGGCCTCTGCCAGTGTCTGTGATGGGATTTCGGAGCTCTCCGGGCAGAACCCTAGCCTTGGTGCCATGACCACAAAACATCTCACATCACACAGCAGTGAGCTGTGACTAGGAAGCAATGTGCTCTCTTCAGAGCCTGCCAGGTCCCCCTGTCAGGGCTGCATAGGCCTGGCCACACACCACCACACTGCACATCTTTTACTTAATCAATTCACAGCCTAGAAATAACAATGCACCCCATGGCTGCCTTCATCAGACCTCCCAAATCATACTGGGAATACACAGGCTGGTGAGTATATGTGCCTCGGGGTACCTCCACGGGAAACCAGAAAAACATTCCCTCCATGCATGTCTGCCTGCCTGCCCATGGGTTACTTTTTCTAGAAATATATGCAATTTTTATCAGCTTTAAGTAAGTATCTTAAAACATTAATCAGTCCCAGAGACACTCCTTTTATATATTATACATTTCAGTGAGATTTGAGTAAAATGTGGTAGTTAGAAATGTATCTTTAATTAACATATTTCCTGAATAAAAATGAGAGCATCTGGTCCTTTACTAAGATATATTATACTTCAGTGAGATTTGAGTAAAATGTGGTAGTTAGAAATGTATCTTTAATTAACATATTTCCTGAATAAAAATGAGAGCATCTCTTCCTTTACTAAGATAAACTATATATGAAACTGGGATATATAGTTTATCTTA
>NW_008343079.1:2662643-2664283 GCF_000622305.1 Nannospalax galili
GCAGGAACCTGGTGGTGTGTAACACCAGTGCAGCAGCCCTGGGCCCATCCTGCCAGAACCAAGGTGTTCCCAGCTTCACAGGGTTTACCTTTTCCTTCTTGACGCACCAGGAAGGACCCACTGCTTCCCATTTCCTTGCTCTCCCTTACAGTAATATCACTGCACCTTAGTCAGCCTGAAGCTTCCCTTTCCGGACAGTGTTTATATTTTACTAAGTGTGAGCCTTCTGATTAATGTCAGGCAGCATTTCATTGGTGTATATGCAGCATTTAACTAATGATTTGAAGGGCTTAGGTATTAATTCGTATGAAGAAGGGATGCTTTAAATTAAACATGAGCTCTTTACATAGTGTCCAATTTGTCATTTTTAAAGTGATAGCAAATAATTTTTACAGTATATTATTAATAACTCCAAAAAACAATAAAGCTTTTGTGGAAGCCAAACGTACCTTGTTATCCAATAATGTTCTAGATGAAGAGCTGATCTTAATTTATATTTATTTTATACTCCTTCCCCTCAGTGACTCAGGTCTGCCACTTGGGAGGTGCCCAGAGAAGGTTCTTGGTAACCCCGTAACCCTGCACAACCCAGATGAGACCCCTGCTGGTGAGGTGTGAAATTGCAGCCCTGCTGCAACAAGCAGGGAGCTTGCCACAAGAAGGTCAGGGAGGCTTTGGGAGGGTTCTCTATAAAGCAGCCAGTTCAGTAGCAGAGAGCAGCAACACAATTCCACAATAGAAGATACCCTTTCAATCTGGTTCCTCATTATCTTTCAATAGCCACCTTCAAATCAGAACCCAAGTGGATGGTCTCCACCCTGAGCCCCCAAGACAGAGGGACTCTCCTCCGCCAAGCTATTCCCTTGAGGGACAGGGAGGGGAAAGTGAGGAGATGCTCAGAGCCCTGAACATCTAGCCAAGCATCCCATATACAACAGATAAATTGCTCCCGGATGGTAATAAAATTAGAGACTCCTTAGACTCCTTTTCTGTTGGTAACAGGATTAGGAAATAAAAATAAATCCCAAACACACAGAGGCATCTGCCCCGTGCCTTTGGGGGAGCAGTGCTCAGGTTTTGTTTTGCCCAGAATGGCCTTCCACTTGCAGCTTCCCTTTAGCAAGACAGCAAGATGCTTCCTCCCAACTTTCAGAAAGAAGGAAGGGATGTGGAGTCCAGGGCATGGTCATCAAGGGCAGTCAGTACCATCCCACACCAGTCCTTCTGAGCCTCCCAGTTCAAGCTGACCGTCACCTGTGTAATCGTTATGACTTCATGAGGCAGGCATGGTGAGGATGCCACCTCATTTCTTACATGGGAAAACAAACTCTGGCATGAAGAAACTGCCTACCTTAGCTTCTACAGTGGGGTCCTTCTCCAGTGTTCAGGAGAGGCCCTGCACACAGCAAACAAGGGAGGCCCAATGCTAATTTTATGTACCTTCACACAACTGAATCATGTCAACTTTGAGAAAAACTGACATTCCTACCCATGAAGTAATTTTTTTTCTTTCTTTTCTTATTTTAGGTTTTAAGACTTATTTTTATTTTTTTTCAGTTTATTACTTATTTAATAACCACATACTTAGAAGAAGCATTTCATTACAACAGCATTGACATATTCAATAACAATTTTCTGAG
>NW_008343079.1:2665036-2668967 GCF_000622305.1 Nannospalax galili
TGTCACACCGAACACCTCAAACCATCTTATTCAACTATATATCCACTTCCCAGGTAGCACCCTCCCATAGCCTCCCTCCCTGAACTAGAGCCCTTATACTCTGTTATCCCTTCCACTGTCTGCTGTGTTGTCAGCACCCCCAGCCATTCCCCACTACTTGTCCTTCTGGTGAATCTAGTCAGCCTATCTAGAGGTCTTTCTTATAGAAGGGTCAGCTGTTCCTCATCTAGCGGTATTCAGTTGTCAATATTCCTTTGGATAAGATTGGGGTCTGCTATTCAATTTCCCAGTTCTCTGCTGGGTTACTCTCTGAGAGAGAGAAAATCATGATGGAGGGGTAAGACAATGTGAGAGATAAACAATGCCTAGCTAGCTTTGAAAATCAGTGCGAAATATATTACTCCTACAACCTACTTACAAATTATACATAGGAGATCAAGAATATATGTCTAGGTAAGGTTTACCTGAGAACAACTGATCTTGCCAAAGATTTATCTACATGACACACAGTAATTAAAAATACCAGACTGGTGGAACTAACCTTCTTGGGTGTTTAACAGACATACTTTGAGGTCTATAATAATTTGGTCAGAGGGACATAAAGGACACTTCTTGCTCCTTGCCCTCCTAGGTCGACTAGTTCCAGGAGACTATGAGCATCTCTCAAAATGTACTGTAATTGTAGTGGGTCACCTGTCCTCTTGATCAAGGCGGCCAAGGAGACCCCACCAGATGGACTTGAACCAGTGTCCAGTCTGTAAGTAGGAAGGTCAACACAGAAGAATAATTTCCTCCATGCTTCCAAGCAAAGCCAAACATGATCGAGCACGACCTTTGACTTATCTTCATATAGGTGGAACTGGTAAAAGAAAGGAGCCAGGATCTCCTCCCAAGCCCATGTGACCCCTGAGGAACAGATACTTAAACGACCTTAAGAGTAAAAATAAATTGGTTTATCTGGATCAATTCTATGGCCTTAAACACCCAAAAGGAAAGTATAACCAAAGATTAAAGGGGCCAATATAATTTCATAAGAGTCCATATGTATAGCTAAAGGCTACATAACAAGCAACAATGCCAGACAGGTGATACCTCCTTCTGAATTGTTGGCCAGGTGGCCAAAGGGATTCCCATGAGGTAATTTTAAGGGCCCTCTGCATACAGTTGAACACTAGCTGTTCTTGTAGAGGACCCACATGGTGGCTAACAACTGTCTGTAACTCCAGTTTCAGGGGATCTGACGCCCTCTTCTGACCTCTGTGAGCACTTCACAATACAGGTGCACTTAACAGACATGCAAGCAACATACTCATACACATAACATTAAAATAATAAACAAAATGTTAAAAAAATAAAGTAAAACCAGCTCTGGGTAAATAGCAATTAGATTCACAAAGACTACATTTATGAAAACATACAACCAGATACACTGAAATCTAAAGAACTGGGTATAATTGGAAACTTTATCAAGGACATTCAACTAAATTGTCGAATTTAATATTTTTTTCTTCATTTTTGGTGTAGTAAACTGTTTGTTTTTTAAAAAGGAAATGTACTTCCTGTTTATAAAACATACTCAAAGTTTTAAAAACTCCAGAAGACTTCAAAGCACAAAGAAAAAATAGCTTTTATGTATAATTCCACCTCAATCTCCCCAGGTCTCTTTTCTACATCTGTCTCTGATGCATGTATATACATATGTACACACACACACACACACACACACACACACAGCACTAGAACTTAGTATTTCATCCAAGGAAAGGAAATCCAAGGATTGTCTTTGTGGTGGTTTGAATAAAAATGTCCCCCATAGGCTCCAAGTATTTGGACATTTTTGTCCCCAGTTGGTGGCACTGTTTTGGGAGGTATTAGAAGGTGTGGCTATCCTGGAGGAAGCAAATCACAGGGGATGGGCTTAGAGTTCTTAAGCCTTGTTAAATCTCTTGCATCCTGTGCCTGCTTGAAGATATGAGAGATCAGCTCTTGCTCCTCCTCCAGCCACCTCTGCCACCATGCCTCCCTGCCATGATGAACTCTTGCCCCTTTGGAACTGTAAGCTCAAATAAACTCTTCCTTCTATAAGTTGCTTTGGTCAGTGTTTTCATCATAGCAACAGAAAGTAACTAATACACTAATTGGTACTGAGAGTGGGGTGTTGGCTATGAAGAACCTGACCATGTGAGGTTTTCGAAGAATGTGGAAGACTTTGGAAGTTTTGGCTAGAAAAGCAGTTGATTCCTGTAAGCAGAGCTTAACAGGTCATTCAAGTAAGTGCCTGGAAGAAAGTAGTGCTGAGAACAATGTAGTTCCAGGGGGAAATAAGGACTTAGCAGCAGTTGGGATATTTTGGCAAAGGGTCTGTCTGGAGTCCGCCCACAGTTGAAAAGTTTACCTGAGGCTAAATTGAAAAGCAATGGTCTAATCTCTCAGGCAGAGGAAATTTCAAGACAGCCTAACATAGAAATAGTGGCATGGCTATTAATGGTAAATATTATGCAGATCTAAAATGAAAAAGAGCAAATGGAGCAGAAAGAAATACAGAATTTACAGTTTGGACAGAAAAAGAGCAATAGGAAGATAAATGTTGGAGCCCAGGCATGTGATGGAGAGGATGCCTTTGATAAGGAGATTAAAGTGATTAAGGAGGGGCCTAGAGGCTTGCACTTAAACAATGGAGAGAGTGCCTCCAGGGCAACACCACACCCAGTTAAGCCTCCAACTTGTAAAAGGAAAATGCTGCAGTGGCCACTGAAGAGAAAGAAGAGCTTCTAAAATAGATAAAGAAGGCTGGGGTCCATCCCAAATTTGTAGCCAAACTTGGCAGTGTGGTTCACCTGGTGCTGGCTTTAGAGGCCTGAAAAATGCAAGAGTGAAGGGGTCATCGGTTCTTCCTCCTCGGTTTCAGAGAGCTACCGAGGCCAGGCAGGGTTCCCCTGCATAAAGAAGCCCCTGATAGGCCATTGTATGAAGCTGTGAAGGTGAATCCTGGTTGGCAATGGAGATCCCAAGAAGACATTTGTGATGCCAGAGCTGTGATGCATCTGACAAGAAGACTTGCATACAGGGAGTGGTACCAGCCAAGAGAGAGATGTATGTTGCATGCAGCAGAGCTGGAAAGGTTGAGCCATCTAAGCCCTGTGGGAAGTCAGACGTGAAGCTACTGGATTTGGTGTTTGCCCCACTGGTTTTTGGTCTTGTTTTGGTCTGGTATTTCCTCACTATGCCTCAATTCCTCCCTTTTAGAATGGTAATGTATATTCAGTTCCACTGTATGTTTGGAGTATGTGATTTGTCTTTTGATTTTACAGGCACTCACAGTTGAGCAATTTCCTTCAGTCTCAGAAGAGACTTTGGACTGTATTGAGACTGGTAATTGACTATGTAGACTTTTAAGGTTGGACTAAATTTGGACATTTTTTCCCCAGTGGTGGTACGATTTTGGGAGGTCTTAGAAGGTGTGGATATGCTGGAAGAAGCATGTCATTGGGGGTGGGCTTAGAGAGTTCTTAAGCCTTACTGGATCGCCAGTCACTCTCTTGTTCCCTGTGCCTGCTTGAAGATGTGAGAGCTTAGTGTCCCTCCTCCTCCAGCTACCTCTGCTGCCATGCCACCCCACCATGATGGCCTGTAATTCTCCTGGAACCATAAGCTCAAATAAACTCTTTCTTCTATAAATTGCTTTGGTCAGTGTTTCTATCACAGCAACAGAAAAGTAACTAATAGTCTTCTACCGCAGGCTACTGTTAAAGTCACCTCCCACAAAGCATTTGTTAGTAATAATTGTTAAGGCATCTGTGAGCATACATGTCAGGTACTAGGCTGAGCTTTGCCTGTATATAGAATCCTCACTATATCCCAAGTGCGATTTTCAAAATTGGTTAGGTACTGAAGTCTTAACTAAAAAGTAGCAGGACCAGGATTAGAAACC
>NW_008343079.1:2670278-2673897 GCF_000622305.1 Nannospalax galili
AACTTGGCATTAGGCTCAATCAGTAATCAGTATACAAAATCAGCTGACATGAGAAAAGGCTCGCTGTAATTATTCTTAAAACCAACAAGACTATTGCTAACAGCAGAGGACTCACACACTAGAAAACGGAAACAAGGCTCACCTGACATCTCAGTGCACCTTGGCAAAAGGCTTCTGTGATTTATTTAACTGAATGCTGGCAACCATGGGGTTAGCTAGATGCTCTGGGGTTTCTAGCCTTGGACCATCAGTTCATAACAACACATTCTGCTCACTCATGAGGTAAAACAAAGCCAGGTTACCAAGACCACCAATCCATCAGGACCATGCACGCGCATACACATACACACACCCAGCATCTTCCAGTTCCATTCAACAGATCACTGCTTTGGAATCTGGTCTGTTATCCTGGGTATGGGACTAGTCTAATTTGAGTCTAGCTTCCTATCAGATGGGAACACGTCTGGAGGTTGCTATGCAATTTAAACAGCATTTTGTATGGGTAGCTCTCACACAGAGCTGGTTATTGGTAGATGGAACTTTCTGACATTTCCCCCTTCCATAGTAAGTATGGAACCTTCCAAAGAAAAACCTCCACCTGATTTGCCACAAGCATGGGATTTAAACAGGTGAACTCATGTGGGAACTTGGAAACCCCAACTTCTGGCTCCATCCTCTTACAAGCGAGAAGGCTGTATAAGTTTTCCTGGAAGGGCTGACATAATGAGGGACATTATTAATACTTGTGTGCCAGGAACTACTCAGAAGATTTTACATAGTTTTAAATATTTGAATTCTCACAATGGCTCTGTGAATAGGTATTATCCTTATTCCTTCCTAACAGATGGAGAAACTGAGGCACAGAGAAGTTGGATGGCCTGCCAAGGTCCCAGAGATCTAAGGTAGTGGAGCGAGGACCCAAGATCAGGCTGTGTAGACTCAGCCCCATGGCCTTAGAAGCACTATTATGAAGCCCTTACTTTAAAAATCCTTTCTCTTTTTAACAAGTTTGGGACTCCTATCCCCATGCACACATACACCTTTTATAGCTCTTTGCTTCACTTTTTAGTGAAGCATTCACTAAACATTCACTCAACTGCATATCTAAAACACAGGGTGCTGGTTGCTTTTTGACAACTTGACACAAACTGAAACGCCTGGGAGGAAGGCGCCTCAATTGAGGAATTTTTTCCATCAGATTGGCCCGTGGGTATGTCTGTGAGGAGGCATTTTCTTGATTGTTGAGTGAGATGAGAGGGCCCAGCACACTGTGGGCAGGTAGGTCTGGGTTGTATTAGAAAGTAGGCTGAGCATAGGCAAGAGGAGCAACCCAATAAGCAGCATTCCTCCATGGTCTCTACTTCAGTTCCTGTATCCAGGTTCCCACCTTGCTTGAGCTCCCGCCTCGAGCTCCTTCAGTGATGGACTATACCCTGTAAGCTAAAATAAACTCTTTCCTCTGCAAGTTGCTTTTGGTCAGTGTTTTATCATAGCAACAGAGAAACAAACTATGACACAGTTTGCCTGGGATGGAAACCTGGACTGTATCTCCATAACCTGATGGCAAGGAAGGAAAGAATATGACCAGAAGAAAGGACCCAAAGGCACTCAGCGCAAGACAAGAAGAGCCAGGCAGTCCTGAATAACGTAAAGAAGGCATGTCTGAGTTGGCTGTGGATGACAGAGGCGAGCCAGAGAGAAGCCCTGGTTGGCAAGAACAGCACAAGAAAAGATAGTAAGGTCAACACTGGGCACAGCCCCAGAGAGCAGTGAGCATTTGTCCAGCTTAGTTACAGTGTGCTGAGTCTACGCCACCCTTGAGGCCCTGAGTGCCAAACCTAAGAAAGTGAAATTCTGAGTGTATTCCAAAATTCAGTTAAGGGAGCGGGATGAAAATCTGCTGGGGAACCATCTCTGGATTCTGTAATGGTGGCAATTTTCCCTGAAGATACTGCTCAGTCCAAACACTCTCAAGGAAAAGTTTAATAGAGGACCACCTTCTCTCTCCTCTGGTTGAATCAGAAGCTGGCCAGAATGACTCTTTCCCAAACCAGACATGGCCCCATGAAGATGAGTACTGCCTGGAGAGTTGGGAGAAAGAATCATGAGTCTCCAACACCACACTCAAGCTCTTTTCAGATAAGTAGGTCACTTGGAGGCACCCGCTCTGCACAGGGTACTGATCAGGACCTGAGGGGAAAGAGAGGACTCTAGATGGGGCAATCAACACTGTATTGCCCAGGGCATGGGGTCTCTACCGACTTCCACTTCCTTCCCTATTACAAATCTAACTCTTGCTCCCGAGGCTCTACCATCTCCAACTAGTCTGCTGGCCAGCCTTCCATACCACCCAGTTGAAACCTCTCACATGGGTCCAAGACCCAAATCATCACCAATTCCCTAGTATTTAAAATGCATTTGTCTCCTAAAGCACACATGGATTTGTTAAACAATCATGTTAGAAGAAAAAAAACCTAGAACATTCCTTTACATGTCCAAAAATAAGGATTACAGTTAGACATAAATCTGAATGAGCCCAATAGCGCAGGACCTTGAGCTAGCGCCACATAGTGCAGCCATATTCCCTGCACCTCAGTCAGGCTAGGATTAAGACAAACTGGGTAAAACCTGACATTACTTCTGGAGCGCTCAAGAAGGTGGCAGCACCTCAAGATCTTAGGAAAGCAGAGAGAAGAACAGAACAGTGTGGTCTCCTTGCTAGTACAGTGGACCATTCTATTGGGAAGGAAGAACTTTCTCCACAGAGGGGCCTGTCACCTGCAGAAGACAAAGAGGCCAAGTTTGGGAAGAGGCCAGTTTTCCTTGGCATCTGAAGTCACTTCCTTGTGCTGGTTTTGGAGAGTGAATGCAGGACACCCCCCCTCATTTCCACCTGTCAAAAGTCTATTTAGTGGAGAGAGATGTGTGATTGGTTTCTCTCTTCCTTCCTTTCACCTTCCAAGTGAGAAACCTGAACAGGGAAATCTATACTTCTCAGGCTTAAAGCTGGAGCTCTAGCTTTGGATCAGGTTCTGCCAGATGTGCTACAAGAGGTGTACAAGGTGAGATGTAGCTTCTGCCTGTCACTGCTAGTTAAGTTCGTTATGACGTGAGCCCTGGACTCCAGAGGCAGAGGCAGATGGATCTCTGTAAGATCAAGGCCAGTCTGGTCTACATACCAAGTTACAGACCAGCTGTGGCTACAGGGAGACCCTGTCTCAAAAAGCCAAAAAAAAGATAATTATGAGTCCAGAGCTTGTGCTATACCTCCCTGGCCTCCCTGGTTATTAGAAAAATAGGGTGGTGGTGGTGGTGGCTTCTTTTCTAAATTCCTTCATGTCTGGACCTCAATTTAGAAGCTTATCCTTCAGCTTCAAAAGAGTTTAGAAACAGCTATGAGGCTAATTGGACCCTGGTTGATAAATCATGTCTCATAAGCCACAGTGCTCAAAGGTCATAGTAGCCATATTGCAAAGACTTCTTTGAACACTGCTATTTAAGGAGAATCAGGGGATTCATCTGCTAAGGGCAAAATAGTAGCTTCCTTACATGGCTTACATAGATGGCCCTATATGTTCTCACCTGACAGCTGAGAAATCAGGCCCAAGGCTGAGGAGTG
>NW_008343080.1:0-424 GCF_000622305.1 Nannospalax galili
ATACTATTATTGTCTCTTAAGAGACTTATTTTTAATTATGTGTATGCCTATCTGTCTGTATGTGAGTATATGCACATGTGTGTAAGTATCTTTGGAGGCCAGAAAAGGGTGTCAGATCCCCTGGAGCTGGAGTCATAGACAGCTATGACCCATCCAATGTGGGTGCTGGGAACCAAACTTAGCAAGAGCAGTTTGCATTCTTGTTTTTGTTTTTGGTCTTTTTGAGACAGACCTTCCTGTAGCCTCAGCTGGCCTGGAACGCACTATGTAAATTGGGCTGACCTTGAACTCACAGAGATACCTGCCTCTGCCTCCCGAGTGCTGGGACTAAAGGTGTACATCCCCATACCTAGATCAGTATGTGTTCTTAACCACTGAGTCATCTCTCCAGACCCACAATTCATCTTATTAATATGAATTATTA
>NW_008343081.1:0-1315 GCF_000622305.1 Nannospalax galili
GGTAGCACCTGTCCTTGAAAGTGAGATGAGTTTCTTGCAGACAACAAAAAATGTTTTTTGTTTCTTAATCCAGTCACATAGTCTGTGTCTTTTGATTGTGGAGTTCAGTCTGTTAATATTTAAAGTTATTAATGAAAGGTGGGTATTGAATCCTGTCATTTTTATTTCTGTTTACATTCTTGATATAGCTGTACCTTTACACAGTTATACCTTCATTGAATTTCTTTCCGCAACCCCTTGGGTATAGTCATTCCTTTCTTCAGCTCTTTGTATTGCTCCCAGAACTCTCTGAAGGGCTGGTTTTGTGGAGTAGACACGAATTGTTTCTGCCTGTTTATGTTATGGATGGTTTTTCTTTCCCCTTCACCTATGATAGACATTTTGGCATGGGAAAAGTAATACAGCTTGGTAACTGTGGTCATTTAGAACTGGAAATACGTTGGTCCAAGCTCTTCTGGCTTTGATTGTTGGCATTGAAAAGTCAGCTGTAATCCTGATGATTTTTTCTTTATATGTGACTTATAGTTTTTCTTTTGCAGCTTTCAGTATTGTCTCTTTGTTCTGAACGTTAGTGATTTTCTTATGATGTGCCGTGGAGACTTTCTTTTCTGGTCCTGTCTATTTGGTGTTCTATATGCTTCTTGTATTTGTATGGGCATGTCTTTCTTTAATTTTGAGAAATTTTCTTCTACATTTCTGTTGAAGATCTGGTCCATGCCATTTTCTTGGGATTCTTCTCCTTCCTGTATGCCTATGCTTCATAAGTTTGGTCTTTTTATGGTGTCGTACAATTCCTGCATATTCCATTCTTGTGTTTTCTTAAAATTTTCATAATCTTTGCTTGAGTGGTCTAGTTCGTCCACTTTTCCTTACAGTCCTTAATATTCTGTTTTCCATTTCATTCATCGTATTGGTGAGGCTCTCTCCTGTTTATAATTGTTCTTTTGAGTTCTGTGTCCTGAGTTACATCAAGGGGGTTCTCTTTGTACTCTTCCACCAGACTGTTGGTACTTGATGGGGATATATTATTTGGATTTTTCATGTTATTGTTTGTTCGCTGTGACTTTGACATGTGAATTTCTTTTATAGTTTATGAGTCTTTTGTGAGACTCAAGCCTTCCTTTGTTGAGTTTAGGTCTGCCGCTTTTTGTAAATTTTAAGTGCCTTTGTGGTTTACTTGTTGGTCATGAAAAGCTGGTTTTTGTAGGTTTCAGTTTCTCTCCTTTGATTTTATATTGGGTGGCCAGATGGGTTTCATCTTGCCGCTTAGGAGTTTCCACTGAGGCCCAAGTCAGATGAGGATCAGATGCTGTCA
>NW_008343082.1:0-10498 GCF_000622305.1 Nannospalax galili
ACACATATACACACATACATTCATGCACACACATACACACATGCATAGACAGATATATACAGGTACACACAAACACACATTTATACATGCCTTCACACACATTCACATATACACTCATGCACACACATACATGCACACACATACATACAGACACACACATACACACTCATAAATAGACATATATGCACCTACACATACACTCACATATATACCCACACATACAAACAAATGTATACATTATGCTGAGTCCAAGACAAGGAATTGTCATGAGAAGTTTAAGCTATGTTTAGGTTACAAGAGGAGCTCAAGAGGAGGATTGTTCTCATGACAAACAGGGTGAGATAACATTGACTTTCTGGTTGTAAGGTTAACTAAATTAATTGTTCAGAGTATGCCCACATTGTAAAAGTCACTACTATATATATGGGTTCTAATCATAACAATGAAATCAAATAGTCAAGATTGCATCCAAGCACTTTTACCTACTTAGCTGTACCTACAATCCATAAAATATTGCATTACCTTTATAACTTTCATAGCCTTATTTTAGTGGCTTTAGGAATATCGTGTGTCCTTGAAGATTAACACTTATATTATAGGAATCCCAACCTTCGTTAGATGACTGAAAAGCCTTGCATTAGATCACCCCATGTTATACAAAGGGACTCCAGAAAATGTTTTTAAAGCTAGGCAGGGGGTCATAGAGGCTAAAGATCTGAATCACTTGATCTGAATCACTTGGGATGTATTTTCACTAGACTCTTTGCTAGATCCAAATATGAGACTCTCTCGCCCCAATAGTGAAGAGCTGCAGTGAAGGTAAATTTGAAGTCACAATGTCTGACAAAGGTCTTAAAACTAAAAGGCAGTCCAAAGAGGCAACTATTAGAAAAAAAAAGTTGTAATTGAAGAGGAAAAGAGGAAGGTCATCCATGTGATGGAACCAGGCTGTACACACAAGGGTTGAAAAGGGGGGACTGTGCAAGTGTGAGAGGCAATAGCCCTTTGGGCTGTGGTTTCTGGTGTCTTAATTAGGGTCTTGTGGAAAGTGCCTCTGGCTCTTGACTCAATCCTGAACACTGGAAATTTGGAATGTGCCCTTAGATTTGAGAGTGATGAACCACAAAGGCAGCTTATCCAATAGGCTACTCAAAAAACCATTAGCCAGGATTGGAGACAGAGCAGTGGCTTCCTTTTCTCGGGTGAATAAACTTACACAGCCTGTTGAGGCCTGCCGTGGCTTATTACATAGAATTTACACAGGAGGTTTTTATCTTAATAATGTGCCATTTGTTAGTTGTTGACATTTACTCCAAAGTGAGCGGTCTGATTTAGAAATTCTTTTCTGCACCTATACCTTGTAGGAAATGCCTATGTTTACCTCTACCTTTTTCAGCAATTCAGGTTTAACATTGAGGTCTTGGATCCATTTGGAGTTTATTTTTATAAGGATGATAGATATATCATTTCATTCTTCTACAAGTGGAAATCCAACCTTCCCAGCATAATTTGTGGAAATGCTCCTCTTCCTCCAGGGTGTGTTCTTAGCATCTTTGTAAAATATCAGATGTATAAAATTGCATGCATTCATGTTGGGTCTTCTATTTTTTCCCATGAATCTATGTTTTATTGTCAATAGCATGCTGTTTTTATAACTATCACTCTGTAATATAGTCTGAAATCTGGTATGTTAATCTCTCCCTTATTTCTATTTTGTTAAGGATTGCCTTGCCTACCAGGATCTTTTGTAATTCCGTATGAACCTTAGGATTTTTTTTTTCTATAGAAAATGTCATAGGGGTTTTCATAGGGGTTGCATTGCACTTGTTTTCAGAAGGATGTCCATTTTCACAATATTAATTCCACCAATCCAAGAGCATGAGAGGCCTTTCAATTTGCAATGTATTCTTCAATCTCTTTCTTCAAAGGTCTAAAATTTTCATGGAAATCACTTTAAACATCTTTTGTTAGGTTTACTCCCAGACTATTTTAGGCTACTGTGAAAGTTTATGTCTCTATAAATGCTTTCTCTGACTGTTTCTGATTGACACATAAAAAAGGCAGTGATTTATGAAAAATGATTTTGTTTCCAGTCACTTTGCTGCAAGTTCATCATTTCTAGAGTTTTTTCTGGTGAATTTTTGTGCTCTCTTATGCACAATATTATATCATCTTAAAACAGGATAATTTGACTTCTTTTCCTGTTACTTCCCATTTAATTTCCTTCCCACGTGTTTTTGTTTCTCCTTTTCTTTTTCAAATTGAATTTTGGAACATTTCAGACCATTTATTTTGATCATATTTAGGCTCCATCCCCTATCTGCACCCCTCTTATAGCCACCCTGCCAGATTTCATGTACTCTTTCATCTATATTAAGGCCTATGAAAATGTTTGTGTTTCCTTGTGTTTCCCGGTATTCTTCAGTGTCCATCTATCCACTGGAGCCTTGTTAACCTATCTAGTGTCACAGCCCTAGAAAAAAAACAACTCCCCCTCTCCCAGTTGTTATCAATTTCCAATACTTCCCAGGCTACGTTTGGCACTTCATACCTACTTCTCCACTTCTATGCCAGGATTTTGTCTGGCTTGAGTTTTCATTGGAATTGTTCATGCTGTAACCATTGCTGCAAGTACATATGAGTAACTGGCTGATGTCTGGAACACCCTGCTTCCTTGTCATCATCCACTGCCTCAAACTTTTACAATCTTTCTGCTCCCTCTTCTGCAATGGTCCCTGAGCCTTGGGTGGCAAAGTTTTGATACAGGAGTCTGTTCAGGAATAAGCACTCTGCAGTCTCTTATTATCTGTACTTTAGCCTGTTGTGACTTTCTGGGTTAATCACCATTTGTATAAGGAAGCTTCATTGGTGAGGGATGAGAGATGCATCCTGAATTGTCTTTATCATTTGATTTAGCAGAGTTCTATTTTATTTCTTCAATGTAGAGTTTATTCCTATTCTCTTTGCGTTCCTTTATTTGTTTGTTTTTGTGTTCTATAAAGCCCTTGAAGTCATCGATCATGTTTGGGTTCTTCTAAGTAGTTCTCATTTTCTGACACTACTGCAGGCCTCTAGGGGTTTGGTGCAAACGTGTTTTTTCGTATTATTGGTTTTTTGCATTATGACTTGGACATATGTTTCTTTTTCTTTTCTTTTCTTTTTTTTGGTTGTATATTTCATATGAAATTATAGCCTGTCTTTGTTGAGTCGAAGTGTGGTTCCATTTTTATTGTTTTCATATCTTGATTGATTTCTGATTAGGAATGAAAGGATAGTTGGTCTGTGTTCCAAGTTCCACTTTTGAAATTTTATTTGAATGGATGGATATATTCCAGTCTGGTCCAGTTTGACAGTTGGACAATCACAACTAGAGCTATGAGTGTGGAGATTGCAAAGGAGTGGGCAGATTCTAACTAGTTCACCAGGGTACCTGAGCTGCAGGGTTTCCTGGGTCCTGTTGTTCCTGTACCAGGGAGACATGAAGTACTCTGTTTTTGTTTTGTTTTGCTTTGTTTGTTTTGTTTTGTTTTTTAATAGGCTTCTCCTAGGACATAGGGTGGACAGAGCATACTGGACTCCTTGTTTATGCCTTGCTTTTCTGTTGCTGTGATAGAAACACTGACCAAAGCATTTCATAGAAGGAAGAGTTTATTTGAGCTTATGGTTGCAGGGGAATTACAGTCCTTCATGGCAGGAAGTCATGGTGGCTGGTGGTGGCTCGATCAGGAGCAGCAGAAGCTAAGCTCTCACATTGTCACACAGGCACAGAAAGCAAGAGAACGACTGGAGATCTGGCAAAGCTTAAGAACTCTCTAAGCCCAGTGACATGCTTCCTTCAGGATAGCCACACCTTCTAAAACCTCCCAAAACAGCGCCATCATCTTGTGACAAAATGTCCAAATACTTGGAGCATATGGGGGACATTTTCCTTCAAACCATCACATGCCTCCTGAGCACAGGGTTTCTTTTTAAAGTTTCTGTATGCATTTATTTATTTTTCCTCTTTTTGGTCTCTCTAAAACCCATTCTGTATTATCTCCTTGCTTTATGTTTTCCATTTGCCCTTTCTATTCAGTTTTCTCTTTCTTCAGGTTGTTTTTTTCCATTGCTTCTCTGACACTGATAATTAACCATCCTCCTTTGTTTTCCTTCCATTCATAATTCTTCAGTATCATAGTATACCCTGTCATATCCTAATTCTTTATTCTTCCAAATTATTAGGGTTGAAGCATTGTTTTAACTTACTGGTGCTAGATTTCCAAGGAGGGCTGACTCATCATTTATGCCTCCTTGTGTGTTTTACATGTTTCTTTACATTAGATCTGCAGATCCTGTGGTGCCCTTACCACAGGAGTTGAAGGTTCATTTATGGACTTCATACTTGGCTCACTGGGGAGGAATTTCAGCACAACTCTACTACAATAGAATCTCACTTGAACACTGGAAAAATGTTAAGTGGAAGAATGTAGAAAGGTTTAAAAAAATCTCACCCAGTTTAACACCAGATAAAGAAGTCCCATCACAGAAAGACAAAAAACTGAGAAAAATCAAGGAAACACAACTCCTATAATACCATTAGATTCCAATGAGTTAGAACTTGATGAAATCTCAGACAAATTTCAAAACCATGATTATGGACACACTCAAAAGAGTCAAAGAGGACATGTATAAACTGAACGCACTCAAAGAAATAACAAACACATGCGTCAAAGAAGAAAGTCCATAAGGATCTGACCATAAGGATCTGAGAGGGAAATTCAATAAAATTTTACTTCATAAAACCTAAATTGAACATTTGTAAATGAAGAGCACAGCCATTCCAATGCAGATCAATATGATGGCTCATCCATTCGGTGAATCAAATGGAAGCTGGAATATGAGGACTTGAAGAGAATGCAGGCAAATGAGAACCACCCCAAAATAATGCACATGCATGTCTAAGAAAGTATAAAGTGACCTTGGGAGAGACATGATGTACCATTAAGAAGGCACTTAGAATTCCAGGCAACAATATAAAAGGACTTTCCCATCCATCATAGGAAAGTTAAAGCAGTAAGTACACACAGAACCTAGAAGGAATATTGAAATTTACAAAACAGAAGCAATCAGTCATGCACAAGGAAAACTTTTGAAGATAACAGTATATTTAGCGAAAGAAACTCTCAAAGTAAGTAGTATATGGAGCTATGTATTTTCAGTTCTGAATAAAAATAAGTGGCAAACCACATCACAATATCTAGCAAAGCCATCATCATAATGGAAGTAAAAAGAAAGTCACTCAAAAATAATTAGACACTAACAATACACGGCAGCACCACAGAAGGTATTTGAGGGAATCCTAGTTGTAGAAGAGAAAGACAAACACATGAGGTAACAGAAAGGAATAAAGTAAGCTAGAATACCTAACCAAGTGAGAACAAGTAATCAAATGAGGGTTGGGAAATTACCACACACAGGAAAACAATAACCCAATGAGAATTAGTACATACCATTCAACAATACCTCTGAACCTTAATGACCTCAGTTTTCTAATCAAAACTCATAGATTAACAGATTGGGTTATAAAGTTTCACCTCAAGGTCTTAGACACCAAGGACCAGCCAAACCTAAATCTATGATGGAAAGAAATAAAACAGAACATAAAATAATGAAGTAGGAATAAAAGATGTATACACAAAATAGATTAATGATAAAGAAATTGAAAAACCATTAGTCAAAGTGAGAGATTGAAAAGTATTTCAATGAAGTTTAAAGAATAAATTCATTATACAATACTTTCCATGAAACTGGAAAATTTGAAAGAAGTGAACAGATTGTATTGAACATATTACCTACTAGAATTAAATCAAGATGATAGAATCAACATCAATAAATCTATAATCACTAATGTGAAGGAAGAAGAAACAAAAATCAGATCCATGTTCAGGTGAGTTTCCTACCCAATTCTAGGAGACTTTGAAGGACAACTTCAACCAACTCTCCTCAAAACAGTCCACAGGACAAAAGTGAAGGAACCTGATGAAACTTATTTTATGAAGTTAATTTTGTCATTCCACTACAAACACATCATAACATATCAACAAAGAAATTTAGATCCAACGATTCTCAGTGTTGTTATTTTTCTGGAGCTGGTACCTAAATAAGCTAATTGATAATGTATGCTTTACACTTTATCTATAAAATTAGAAAAATATTTTTAACTTAAAAATGTGAAGCAAGATAAAAAGGTAAAAGAACCAATTCTTCAGAAATCCAGAACGATATGGCATCTATTTATTTCCAAAATTGTAACTGTCATTTTTTCTATAAGGAGAATGAGCCACAGTAGCCTGCTTTTGGTTTCACATATGTGAGCTTACTAAGTGCACAGCAAGCAGGAATAAAATGATGAAACAGCAGCAGCAGAAAGATAGTGAAGCATCAGATCAGACTTTCACGCACCCAGCATACACCCACTGGGGAAGCCATGGGAAACAAGATAGTAGCATGGAGGCTCTTATTGACAAGGAGGGTCTCATGCAGATTGATTTTCTTCTAATCAGTTGTTTCCACCACAAGGATTTTTATATCAATGAAGAAACAGTAGCCGAGTCTTTTGCTGTGGGAAGTTCTCTGGGATTTCCCTCCCAGCTGTGTTCATAGACACAGTGTTTTTGCTGTAACTATTTTTGTCCTCTTCTAAAGGTCAAGATATTTTAAATATCGGACTATTTTTCTGTCCTCATTTCTCCTCCTCAAGGGCCCAAGGACTGGCCCATCAAGAGACAATTCTCTCTGAGAACACTATACAACAAATTCCTTGGGTATGAAGTGATGTAGCCAACCTCATCTCCAGAGCCAGCTTCTCCAGCCATTTCAACAGCACATGTGAATTACTAATATAAGGAAATTATGACATTATAAAATATTTTACATTAGTATACAGAAAATGAAGTAAAAGTGAAGATATAAGCAAGAAATATATACAAAGTACATAAGGATAAATATTTTCAATACAGTTAGAAAGTATGCTGGTTTAGAAAAATGACAATAGTCAGTTTTCCTCTACGGTCTATGAACTCTACAGCCAGAGGCAGTGCCTAGGTTTATAGTACCAGGAAAAAATTCCCCCTATTGAACAGACTTTAAGGCCAATTAGGATGCTATTGATTACACCCAAGATATAAATGTACACACTTTTATTAAAATTGCATGATTGGGGTTATCTATTGCTGTGGTTTGTATCCTTTATAGCTGGGTCAAAATAATTTTCTCCATTTTAAAATTGTTTCCAAATTGAATATAATATATTTTGACCATATTTAGATCCCCTCCCCTATCTGAATCCACATTACTACTCATCACCTGAGGTCATGTACATACGCACACACACACACACACACAGACACACACACATATACTGTATATGTATGTCTGTACACATATGCCTCTGTGTGTGTGTGTGTGTGTGTGTGTGTGTGTGTGTGTGTGTGTGTGTTAAGGCCTATAGCGTCTAATTTGTTTTACAAAATATGCTTTGATGTGAGTCCAACCACTGGGGCCTGGATAACCTAACAAAAGTCATACCCTTAATAAAGACGGACTCTCCTCCTCTCAGCACCAATTGGTTTCCAGTATTTCTTCAGGTAGGGTTCAGGTTTCATGCTCACCTCCCCACATCTATGCTGAGATTTTTGTCTGATTTGAGCTCACATGGGACTTGTGCACACAGTCACCATTGCTATAAGTTCATATGAGTAACTGCCTTGCTGTCTGGAAAACTTATTTTCCTTGTGATCATTTACCACATCTGGCTCTTACAGTCTTTCCCCTCCTCTTCCACAATGATCCCTATGCCTTGAGAGGCAGAAGGTTCGTATAGGTGTCATATTCAGAGATAAGCACTCTGAAGTCTCTTATTCCCTGCATGTTTGCCAGTTGTGTGTCTGTATTAATCATCATCTGTTGCATAAAGAAGGTTTTGTGGTGAGAGTTGAGAGATGCATTGATATATGGGTATAACAATGTCATTAGAAATCATTTTAATACTGTATTTATTTAGCACAATAGTTGCATTAAGTTTTCTCCCATGGCCTGTTGGCTGTCTATCCTCAGACTCTAGGCCTGCTATCAATGTAAGGTATGGGCTCCATCCTATAAAATGGACCTTAAATCCAATTAGAAAGTAGTTGATTATTCCTATAATATTTGTGACACCATTACACAAGTAGGCATATCTTCCAGGTCAGTTGTTGTAGCTGGCAGGATTCACAGCTGGGTAAGATTCATGTTAAATTTCCTCTTCAAGGTGCTCATATGGCACCTTTGTATAGCACTATGAAAGCTAGACAGTAGAGATGAGGCTCTGAAGTCAGCACCAGCTTGATTTCTCCTTATTTGTTCTACAGTTCATGTTTGCAGTGTTTTCAGCAATAGGGTCTTACTGTGATGTTCTGGAGGTAACCAAGAGCAGAGGCGATGACCAGTAATTTTAAGAGAAAAACTACTATTCATTGGTCAGGGTGAGGACAGTCCAGTATTTTTAATGAAAAAAAAATTGGATCTATGTGATAAGGAACTTAGGACCGCCATAAAAGAAAGCTGTGACTGAGCTCCTTATTTCCTGAAATATTAAGTCTGCTGGACACCTTCTCAACAAGAAGTCTCCAAAAGGGGTTCTTTAGCCCAGTTAGTAGAGTGCTTGCTTGCCTGCATGCCTGACCTCCTGGGATCAATTCCCAACACTACGTAACCTGGGCATGGTGGTGCACACCTGTAATCCTAGGACTGTGAAGGTAGAAGGAGGAGGATCAAGTTCAAGGTCATCCTCACCTACATAGTAAATTTAAGATCTGGGCTACATGAGCCACCATCTAAATAAACGAATGCATAAATAATAAATTAAAATAAAATGGGTTCTTTAAAGGGTTTATGGAGATAAGAAATTCTAGGGGGTTGTAGCTCAATGACAGAGCACTTTGCTAGCACATGCAAGGCTCTGAGTTCAATCCTCAGCACCACCACCAACAGTAGAGTTCTAGAGAAAATTTTATAAAATAATAACATAGTGGTTATTTTGTACCAGAAGGAGGACTAAGATGGAACAGATATGGGAAAAGTTGAAAAAGTTTTCACAATGTGTCTTTATAAGGCAGCACAACCTAAGGATATGTAGAAGAAAACCTGCAGCACACACGGGGCATAGGAAATGTATCCACTGCCAATCAGTGAATTGTGAATATACTGGGGGAGAGTGACTGATGATGAAATTACTGCCAAGCCCAAGAGGTACATCACCAAGAACAAAGCGTGTAGGATGTGCAGCTCCCAGTTGCTGGAGAAGCCAGGAGGAGGAATCCACTCACTTTATGATTCCATTGTCTTAATCATGTTGAGAACAGAATCTGTGGAAACAGCTGGAGAATATTAATGTCAAATGAATTACAAAAATAACAGAAAATTATGACTTTATTCAGCATTTCTTGTTTCAACAATTAATGGTTGAGAACCTATAAATTGTCAGTTGTGCATTTGCTATGACAGTCCAAAGGATGAAGATCACATTCTTACATAGGTGAGGCTCATAGGTTTGTTAGGAAATCAGTTTCTACAGGAAGGTGAGCCTGAGGTCAAGGCAGCGATACTGTGTCAGAAAAATTGTTTTACCCATAAAAATCATTCATCTCCTTTCACTGGTGAAACCCACTACTGTAAAGTCATTAGTAGGAATACAGTATTGGATTGTTGGAGAAATGTCTCTGAACTTTGGCTCTGGTACATTTGAGTAGTGCACTGAGCTTAAGCAGGTCATATATGACCCTGTAAAGAAAACATAACTTTTGAACTTGAACAATAATTCTCTGTAGATGGTTGACATCAGCATTCTTTCTAGCACACAGCATGGGCATCACAGTGAGAAGATACTTTGCTTTGGCCCCTAGGGACTGAATGGGTCATGTTTCTCTTTTTCTGCTAGTATCAGTGTCAGTGGATCTGAGATTGAAATCAAAGCAAGAATATGCCTGTCAAGGAAAACATACAGGCTTGTGTACTCCCACACAATTCTTACAGATTTATCTCAGGTTGGGTGTTTACCTTCTTGTGTTCATATCATCTGGCATTTAGGAATTTCCCTTTGGTTTTTCAATAGACATAACTCCTGTTTATATCCCTAGCTTCACTTACAGCCATGGAACAATGACTGAACACGCACTATAAGCAGCAGCAGTTGAAAAGAAAGAAAAATGTGAGAAATAGGTTAACATTGGAAGGACAGCATTCACACCTGCAGTGTGTAACCTCAGAAGTGTTACCTCAGCAATTCCCTGGGATCTGCCTTCCTGATAACAGAAAAGTCAGTTTTTACTTCCTGCTGTACAGTTATCTCTTGTAGGATGGAGATAATGATTCACTTTCTCTCCAAAATGTCCCAGGCATGTGAAAGCTGATCAAAGACCAGTGCTGATACTTTTCCACAGGTCATTTGTGGTGTCAGCAACAGGTACACAAGGCCATTTAT
>NW_008343083.1:664-794 GCF_000622305.1 Nannospalax galili
GTGGGTATATGTGTGTATCTATGTGTGTATTTGTGTATATGTGTGTGTGAATGTATGTATGTATGTGTGTATATATGGTTGTGTATATGTGTGTCTATGTGTGTATGTGTGTGTATATGTGTGTATGTGT
>NW_008343084.1:0-1432 GCF_000622305.1 Nannospalax galili
CCAATGGATGGACCCACACTGAAGAACATTTGAGGACACAAATTAGACTCTACATACCTTATTATGTACATAATAGAGTACATTAAATTGGGTGAGGGGGCAATAAGGAGAAGCGCAGATAGGGGAGGGGATCTAAATACTACCACATTATATTGTATGAAAATTGCAGAATTTCAATAAAAAAAGAAAGAGGCAGTTGAAGATGGCTGGGGGCCCAGGAGAACCTCTAGAGCACTATTGCGTTGTAGATTGCATAAGCCTGTAGCAGAGATGGTCTTCTGTAACAGGCCATCACAGCCACGAAGAATGAAGAACAGAACTTGTACGGGAGAGTAGTTGTCAGAGTCTAAAATCAAAAGCACAAGATATTAATGTAGAAACAGTGTCAGCGGGAGCATTATGGGGTGAGGATGGATAAAATGTGGGCAAAGGACCTAAGTGTTGGGAAAGGGGGATAAGGCTAATTGTTTTTCTAGTTTCCAAAAGACAAAGGGTCGGAGCAGCGACCGTGATGAGGTCTGCTGCCTCAGGCTCCTGCCACCACTCCTTCCCACCTCCACGGACTGTGAACTTGACCTATGAACCAAAATAAGCCGTTCCTTCCTCAACTTGTTTTCTTAAATGTGGTATTCCATCACAGTAATGAGAAAAGTAACTGGTGCACTTGGCCTGGACGGTTTCGCTAGCTTCTGGCCGTGTCATTTTTGCCTCTCTTTTCATTTTTGGCCTTGTCCCTTGGACTGTCAACAAAGTTCCAAATTCTGCCTGGGCACTAGTTTCTCCCAGGCCACTAAATACCTCTCCTCTTGGTCTGTCCATGAAAGCCAGTGAAAGAGTGCCCTTGACTCCTCACCAGGGGGCCTTTCCCAGGCACAGTTGGCCCCCTTGTTTGTGGAAGGGTCTCAGCAAATGCTATCTCTATCCACATCTTGAATTCTTTCCGTCTCCACAGAGTCAGGAACATGGCCAGCACCTGATGCTGGTGGCAGACGGCTTTGGGTTGCTGATGGTCCCGTGTGCTCCCTGTGCTTCGTAGCAGACACCTGGGAGCCTTGGAGTATGCTGGGGAGTGGGCAGCCAGATACACCACAGGAACCTAATCCCAGTTAGGGAGTTAGACCACTTCCTGCCTCCCACACGGCAGGAAATAAAAGTGTGTGTTTTGTTTCTGCCAACACTGACCAAAAAGTCACTAGATGGGAAGTGAGATTGCCACCCGGAGGCAGGCAGGAGAGGGGGAGCTGACCAACGAAAGAGGCCTGTAGGGATTTCAGGGATCCAACCTCCTCAGATGCAAAAACTGAGATACTGCACCATGAAAGAAAGGCGTTCCTCAGATCTCGTTACCTTCTCTAGCATCAGATTGAAAATCTTATATGTAACAACTCTGATTCAAAGAAGAAAGTTTTCAGGGTCCACTTTAAAGAGCCAC
>NW_008343085.1:0-645 GCF_000622305.1 Nannospalax galili
AGAGCACTCTTGCAGAGGACCCAGGTTTGGTTCCCAGCACCTACATGGTGGGATTAAAGGTGTGCACCACCTTTAAGTTCAAGGCCAGCCTGGTCTCCATGGTGAATCCAGGGCAGCTGGGGCTACAGGGAGACCCTGTATGTAGACCAGACTGGCCTCAAGTTCACAGAGATCCACCTGCCTCTGCCTCCTGAGTGCTGGGATTAAAGGCGTGCACTACCACGCCCAGCTCTGTTTTGGTTTTTTTAATTCTAGTGTCCTACCAGTTTACCAACATACTGTATAATTGTGTATTTATCTATATACTTACTGTTCTTTACTTGTATTCCCTTATTGGACTGAAAGTTCTGTTAAGCAGGAATTTTTGTCTGATTTGTATTCTATATAGCTCAAGAGACTAGGGGAGTGACTGATGCAGACTAGGCCCTAAGTGAATAGTTGTTAGATGAATGACTGAACATGGATTCTTTTTTGTTTGTTTGCTTGCTTGCTTTTTTTATTTTTTGGTGTTTTTGAGACAGGGTCTCCCCATAGCCCCAGCTGTCCTGGAACTCTCTATGTAGACTAGGCTGGCCTCAAACTCACAAAGATCTGCCTGCCTCTGCCTCTCAAGTACTGGGATTAAAGGCATGCACCACCACGCCC
>NW_008343085.1:2042-3266 GCF_000622305.1 Nannospalax galili
GAGCACTGACTACTCTTGCAGAGGACCCAGGTTCGATTCCCAGCACCCACATGGCGGCTACAAACCGTCCTTAGTCCAGTTCTAGAGGAATCCGAAGAAGCCCTCCTCTGACCTCTGCGGCATTGCATGACAGGGGTGCACTCACAATAGCAGGCAATACACTCATACACAAGGCTTGGTCTCTAATGCTGCACATTCAGAGCCAGGGAGGGCTTTTAGGAGTTGACTGATTCTGAGGGTTTTGACTTCATCAAAGTGTTGCCCAGGCTGCTGGACCTCAACAGGACCAACAGATGTCATCAATGTCATGTATGTTGATTCCCTCCTGATTTTAGTAAGGCCATGAGGGTAGGTCCCAATCTGCTTCCCCTACACCTGACCACTACCAGACCCAAATATGGGGCTCTTCTCCCTTCCCCTACAACTCCCAGAAAACTAGGCATACCTTACCTCACAGTAAACAATGTCTGCTCCATAATCCAGGGCCAGGAGCCGCATTGGGAGAGTCCCCACCCGAACCATAGGGGCTAAGATGAGTTTGTTGTGGTAGCACAGAGAGAGGCTATTCACAATCATTCCTCCTCTGCTGTACCTGAAGAAAGAGAAAACAGAGGTGAGAAATTTAAGTTGAAGGGCCAGTGAGAATGCTCAGTCAGTAGGTAAAAGCACTTGCTGCCAAGTTTGACGACCTGAGTTCCATCCCCAGAACCCACAGTGGAAGGAGAAAACTGGCTCCTGTAAGTTGTCCTCTGACCACGTGCGCATACACACAAATAATGATTTTAAAAATAAATTTTTTAAAAAATTTTACAAAAAGAAATGTAAGTAGGAAAAAAAAAATCCCTTCTGTCATCCAGGGTGGGCTTTCTAACCTACAGTTACTTGCTTTCCTTTCCCCCAATCATAAAAAGAATTCATGCTCAATCATTCATCTAACAACTATTCATTAAGTGCCTAGTTTGTGCTAATCACTGGGCTATATAAAATAAAAGTCAGGGGCTGGAGAGATGGCTCAGCTATTAAGATCACTGGGTGTTCTTGCAGAAGACCGGAGTTTGATTCCCAGCACCCACATGGTGGCTAATAACTATCAGTAACTCTAGTTTCAGGAGCTCCAATACCCTTTTCTGACCTCCGTGGGCATTGCACAACATGGGTACACCTACATACATGCAGGCAATACATTCATACACATAAAATAAAAATAATAAAATATTTTTAAAA
>NW_008343085.1:3323-7710 GCF_000622305.1 Nannospalax galili
GAATGGTAAGGAGGCCAGTATGACTATACCACAGGCAGAAGAGGAAATAGCAGACGGTACATGATGTAACAGCAGTAAGAAGATAAGAGACAGCACTCAGATCATGTAGGACCTTGTGGGGCACTGAGGTCTTTGTTGTCTCTTCATAAAATGAGACAATAAAGGGTTATAGGTGGAGGAATGGCATGCACTAACTCACGTGTTCATGTGATCACACTGACTGCTGTATTAATAGCAAACTGGAATGCTGGGGACAAGGAAGGACTTGTAGCAGGCAGACTTCAGGAAGTAAAGTTCAAAGGCAATTCAGTACTCAATGTGAGAGATGATGGGGGCTTAGTGAAGGTGGATGAGATATGATCATATTCTAAAAATACTGTGAAAGCAAAGGCAATAGGAACAAATAGAAGTCGGGACCAGGCATGGTGGCACATGTCTATAATCCTAGCACTTGGGAATTTGAAGCAGTAGGATCAGTGAAAGTTCAAGGCCAACTTGATCTACACAGTGAGTTCTAGGCCAAGCAGGGATATATAGGGAAAGAAAGAAAGGGAAGGAAGAAAGAAAAAGGATGGGGGGAGGAAAGGAAGGGAGGGTGGAAGAAGAGACATTATTATGGGCTAGAGAGGTAGCTCAGTGGTAGGGCATTTGCCTATGCCCTGGGATGCATAATGCCCCAGTTTCCATCCTCACAAAGAAAAAGAAAGAAAATAAAAGATAACTATTATTGATATGTTCTACTAATCAATAGATCTTCTTAAGCTGGCCATATAGACTCACACCTGTAATTACAGCATTGGATCCTCCTGCCTTATCCTCCTCAGTGCTGGGATTACAGCTATGCGCCACCACACCTGGCTAAGAAATAATTTCTAATCTATGTTCTAAAAGAACAGAAGTGTTGACCATGCCAAAATGTAAATCCTTCCCATGCCAAAATGTAACTCCTTCCCATTTCCACAGGCAGCACTCCCTTATGTACCCCTCCTCAGCCCACATACTCCTCAAACTGTTACCAGTGGTCAGGTTGTTGTCTAGATCTGATATTTGCAGGTTCTTGGCCTCTTAGCCAAAAAACTGAAAAAGGGCTCACACAGATCTGCAAAAGTAGCAAGACAACTTTTTTTTTTTTTCTTTTTGGATAGGGTCTCACTATGTAGCCTTGGCTGGCCTGGATCTTGGTATATAGACCAGGCTGGCCTTGAGCTTACAGAGAACTGTATGTCTCTGCTTCCAAGTGCTGGGATTAAAGGTGTGTGCCACCAGGTAGTTTATATCTCCCTGTACTCGGGCTGGCCTAGAACTCACTATGTAGACCAGGTTGGCCTTGAACTCACAAAGATCCACCTGCCTTTGCCTCCCCAGTGCTGGGAATAAAGGCATGTACACCACTCCTGGCTAATAAACTTAACTTATATATATATTTTTTTAATTATTGTTTTTATTTTATGTGTATGCGTGTATTGCCTGCATGTAGGTAAGTGCACCCATGCCATGCAATGCCCGTGGAGGACAGAAGAGGCTGTCAGATCTCCTGGAACTGGCATTACAGACAGTTGTTAGCTGCCATGTGGTGCTGGGATTCAAACCCAGGTCTTCTGCAAGAACAGTCAGTGTTCTTAACTGCTGAGACATCTCTCCAGCCCCTAAACTTAACTTTTTACAAAGAGATATACTGACAAGATTGACAGCAGGACACATGAGTGAGAGTACTTAAGGGTCCCAGTTAACTGCCTAGAGTCTATTTTTATGGGGTCTAAAGGAAAGAAAGGATATTTACTAAAAGGCATAGTCTGGGTGGTTCTCAATTTTGATTGATAGGTTAAGAGCATATATACACATTTTTCTTATTGTGCATGACCATTCCCATAATGCATCTGATTCTAATCATATTCATGTCCAATTATGCATAGGCATAAGATGGTAAATAGAGGGATTCTACCTAAAAGTTTACTTGAAGACAGTTTTGCCTTACTTCGTAAGTACCCAAAACCAGTTCAGACCAGGTCACCAAGCACCCAAAGCTACTTTAGGATAGATCAGTCTTTCTATTCTTCATACAAATACATTGAAACTAAACTTGAACAGAAATTATAAATTTGATTGTTGTTAGGGGTGGAGAAACTTGAATTATTGCTCAGAGAAGGGTATACATGCAGCCCAATGCAGGTGGGAGTCTGAGGGGACTGATGTGGCTAAGTGCCTTGTTTGGAGAGGGGTATGTATACATAGTACATGCAGGTAAAGGAGCAAGGCTATCAAATGCTATTACAAGACAGGGATGTGCATAACAAAACCAAAACAGGGTCCCTAGCCACTAAACTATTCTGCATGCTTGCCTACCTCACAACCAACCACCACTATCTCACTTTTTTTAAAAAGTGGGTGTGTTGTTGCATGCATATATGTAAGTGCACCACATGCATGCAATGCCTGTGAAGGTCAGAGGAGGGTGCTGCATCATCTGGAACTCCAGTTATGAACAGTTGTTAGCAGCTATGTGGGTGCTAGGAACAAAACAAGGATCCTCTGCAAGAACAGCCAGTGCTCTTAACCACTCTCCAACTACCACTATCTCATTCTTGATGAGATAATTTCCAAAATGAAATTCCAATCTATATTCTCTGCTCTATCTCCATCACTACCATTATTCCTAAAGTCCCTACCCTATCTCTTGCCAGCTAGGACTTCAGCCTAGTCTCCTAAGGGATCTCCAAATACTCTCTCTCTCTCTCTCTCTCTCTCTCTCTCTCTCTCTCTCACACACACACACACACACACACACACACAATTTGGACAGGGTCTTGTAATGCAGCCTAAGCTCCATCTGTCCTTGTCTCCTAAGTAGTATGATTACAGTCATGTGCTACCAGATGAGGTCCCAATCTACTGACCTTTGCGCCCTCCTATCCACTTTCTTCCTAACAGCCAGCAGGACATCTTAAAAAAGTAATTTATTTGTGTATTTGTGTGTGTGTTTAATTTTTTTTTTAATCTTTTTGAGACAGGGTCTCCCTGTGGTCCCAGCTGGTGAGCTGGTATGATACTTTCTATATAGACTAGGCTGGCCTTGATTTCACAAAAATCCACCTGCCTGGGCCTCCCTGGTACTGGAATTAAAAGTGTGTGCCACCATGCCCAGCTCTGAGTGTGTGTGTGTGTGTGTGTGTGTGTGTGTGCTGAGGCAGACCCTCATATAGCCCAGGCTGGCTTAACTCACTATGCACCAAAGAAAGATTTTGAATTCCTAATCCTCCTGCCTCCACCTCCCAAGTATAAGGCTTATAGGTATGTGTCATCACACCCTGAGTTTAAATCACTGCCTTCTTTCCACGTTTCAAAGACTTTCCATGGAATTGAGGATGAACTGAAACCCTTCAAAGAGCCTACAAAGCCCTGCATGAGCCATACCTGCCCGTATCTCCCACTCACTCCCTGCTCTAACCACACTGGCTCTCTGTTGCCCTAGGGCCTGTCTACTTCCGGTTATCTCTGTCAGAAATGCTCTTCACATATACGCTCCCACACTTAAGGTCCCCTTGTCCTTGAATTTCCCCTTGGTAGAGATGTGTCTCTCTACAAGACCATCAACTTCAGGGCCTTGATCACAAAATCCCACAACACCCTGTACTCCTGGATAGTTCAAGCACAACCATATGCCCATATCAGTTAGTGTAGTTTCCTGTTTAATTCCCAGCTCCTCTGACCATCAAGATAACAAGCTCCATAAGGACAGGACTGTAGCTTCTTGGTTTGCAACCAGGTTTCAGTCCCTGGCCCTGAATGCCTGCTTCCTTAGTTACCTAGTTTGGGAACTCCCATTGGCACAGACACACACATCTTGTTTCAAAACAGGTAGGCAGGCCCCACCTCCTTCCAGCTCCTGCCACAACCACCTCCCCCTTCTCCCCATCACACTAGACCACAATTTTAGTCATTCAGACAATCTCTTGTACTGTTCCTCTTAAGACCTAACCTCTTGAACTATTTCCAAGTTGATGACTCCCAATTTCTCCCTTATGGGTAGGTGAGATAGCTCTCAACAGGTATGTGCCACCCTTGACAAACCTGAATTTGACCCTTAGAACCCACAAGGTAGAGAGAGAAAACTGACTCCTAACTCCTACAAGTTGTTCTCTGATATTCACACGCACACATGATGGCACATATACCACACACATAACACACAATAAATAAATGTAATAAAAGGCTGCCAATTTCTTTCTTAGAAAATAACCTTAGTTGGGTATGGTGGAGCGCACTTTTAGTCCCAGCACTCTGGAGGCAGAGGCAGGTGGATCTCTGTGAGTTCAAGGCCAGCCTCATCTACATAGAGCTCTAGGTCAGTTGGGGCTACAGAGAGACCCTGTCTCAAAAAGACCAAAAA
>NW_008343085.1:8004-15367 GCF_000622305.1 Nannospalax galili
ATAAATAAATAAATAAATAAATAAACAAACAAACAAACAGCCATTTCTGCCCAGTGTGGTGGTACATGCCTTTAATCTAAGCAAGCAGAAGGCAGAGGCAGACAGATCTCTGTAAGATAAAGGCCAACCTGGTTTACCTAGTAAGTTAAAGGCCAGGTGGGACTACAGGGAGACCCTATCTCAAAAAAAAAGCCATTTCTGCTGGGCAAGATGGCACTTGTCTATAACCCCAGCACTCAGGAAGTGGAGGCAAAAAGATTGTGAATTCAAAGCTAGCCTAGGCTACATAGTGAGACCTCTAAAAAAAGGCTCTATGACAATCAGAGCATATTTAATGTGTCTTGCCCCGAATAGCCTGGTCTACAGAGTATGGCACAGTGTCAAAAACACATTACAGGGACTGGAGAGATGGCTTGGTGATTTAGAGTACCCAAGTAGAAGACTTGGGTTCAGTTCCCAACACCCACATGACAGCTAACAACAGTCCATTAACTCCAGTTCCAGTGAATCCAAAGCCCTCTTCTGACCTTCATAGGCATTTACAGGCACTGCAGAACAGGGGTGCACTTACATACATGTAGGCACTTGCGATTAAGCCTTCTGACTTGAATTCGATCTCCAAAACCAACAAGGTAGAGGGAGAGGACCACCTCCAGAAAGTTGTCCTCTGACCTCCAAAGAAGCACTGTAGCACACACATACCCTCATACCTACACATAAGTAAATGTAATTTAATTTTCAAAGTCTTTTCTTTTTCATTTATTTATTTACTATTTATTTATTCAATTTTTTGGTCCTTTTGAGACAGGGTCTCCCTGTAGCCCCAGCTGTCCTGGAACTTGCTATGTAGACCAGGCTGGCCTTGAACTCACAGAAATCCACCTGCCTCTGCCTCCCAAGTGCTGGGATTAAAGGCATGCGCCACCACACCCAGCTATTTTTATTTTTTTATGTGTATGTGTATATTGCCTGCATGTAGGTAAGTGCACCTGTGTCATGCAATGCCCGCGGAGGACAGAAGGGGCTGTTGGATCCCCTGGAACTGGAGTTACAGACAGTTGTTAGTTGCCATGTGGGTGCTGGGATTTGAGCCCCAGTCTTCTGCAAGAACAGCCGGTGTTTTAACTGCTGAGCCATCTCTCCAGCCCCTCTTTTTTAAAATTTATTTTTATTTTATGTGTATGAGTGTTACGCCTGCGTGTGTGTAAATGCACCCATGTAGTGCAAAGCCCACAGAGGACAGAAGAGGGTGTTGAATACCCTGGAACTGGAGTTACAGACAGTTGTTAGCCATATGGCTGCTAAGATTTGAACCCAGGTCTTCGGCAAGAACAGCCAGGTCTTCGGCAAGAACAGCCAGTGCTCTTGGCTGTTGAGCCATCTCTCCTGCCCCGTAATTTAAGTGAAGGAAGAGGAGGAGATGATGATGAAGTTGGGCCAGATTCTTGAGGAAGAGTAGGAGATAATTTGTACACAACAGAGAGTCATTCATGAATGGCTTTGAAGTCAAGAGGTGGCATGGCCATAGCTGTATTTCAATAATACCATTCAAACAACAGATGGAGGTGGGTTTTTTGAGGGGTTTTTTGTTTTTTTTTTTTTGGTCTTTTTGAGACAGGGTCTCCCTGCAGCCTCAGCTGGCCTGGAGCTCACTATATAGAGCAGACTGGCCTTGAACTCACAGAGATCCACATGCCTCTGCCTCCCAAGTGCTGGGATTAAAGGCATGCACCACCACACCCCGCCAGATGGTGATCAAACAAAGGCCAGAAGAAGTAGGGAATAGGGTAAGGGGATGTAGCTCAGTGCAAAGGGATAAGGGGTTCAAGCATATGGTGACAAGAGCTAAAGAGATAACAGCAAGCACCCACACTATAGTCTTTGTATGAGTAGGAAAACAGAATGGTAAGGGAGTACTAATAGTACTATTCATTTTCATAAAGCCTTTCAATTCCCTAAGTGCTTCATTTATAACTATACTTCTCAAACTTAGCTACACATCAGACTCAAGTGCAGACTGGTTTTTGTTTGTTTTGGGTTTTTACTAAGCCAGGGTCTTGGTATATATCCCAGCCTGGCCTCAATTTTGCTATGTGACCCAAAATGACTTTGAACCCATAATCTTCCTTCTTTAGCCTCCTGAATGTTAGGATTACAGGAATGAACCATTATACCTAGCTGAGTGAACTTTTTAAAATTTCGCTGGGTATGTGTGCAGGCACAATAGCACATGTATGAAGGTCACAGGACAATTTGCAGGAGTCGGTTTTCTCCTTCCACCAAATGGGTTCAAGGGGCCGAAAGTTTTTTAAAAAAGATTTATTTTTGGCTAGGCATGGTGGCACACGCCTTTAATCCCAGCACTTGGGAGGCAGAGGCAGGCGGATCTCTGTGAGTTCAAGGCCAGCCTGGTCTACATAGTGAGTTCCAGGACAGCTGGAGCTACAGAGAGACCCTGTCTCAAAAAGATTAAAAAAAAAAAAAAAGATTTATTTTTGCCAGGCCTTTAATCAGGAGGAAGAGGCAAGTGATCTCTGTGATGTCAAGGTCAGGCTGGTCTACAAAGTGAGTTCCAGGCCATTTGGGGCTACAGGGCGACCCAGTCTCAAAAAGACAAAAAGGAAAAAAAAAAAAAAAAAAAAAACTTTGTAAGTAGTTGAAGTTGGCCTTGAACTTCTGGTCATCCTACCTCTAACTCTCAAGTGAGGTATTATAGACACGTGCCATGTGCCGCCATCTCCAGTCAGTTTTTAATCTTTTTAATCACCTTTGGGTATCCACAAGGTATTGATTCCAAGAACCTCACAGATACCAAAATAATAGGATGCTCAAGTCTCTTATATAAAATGACATAGTATTTTCATATATCCTACATATATCATCCTATATATTTTTCTTTTTCTCCAATGCTGGGTATCAAACCCAGGGCTCCACAAGTACAGTATCACTGAGCTATATCCAAAACCTCTCCAATATACTTTAAATCATTTCTAAATTACTTATAATGACTAATACAGTATAAATGCTATGTAAATGGTTGTTATATTTTATTTTTAAAAAAGAATAACATGTGGGCTGGGCGTGGTGCCTCATGCCTTTAGTCCCAGCACACAAGAGGCAGAGGCAGGTGGATCTCTGAGTTCAAGGCCAGCCTGGTCTTCATAGTGAGTTCCAGGTCAGCTGGGGCTACAGGGAAAGCCTGTCTCAAAACGAAAAACAAACAAACAAACAAACAAAAAAGTAAGAAAAAAGTCTATGCATGTTTAGTACAGACACAATTTTTGTGGGAATGTTTTTCACCCCACAGTGGAAAATTCACAGATGTCCAACTATGGATATGGAGGGCCAGTTCTAGTTACTTAAAACACTTTCTACAAATGTTAGGAACTTCCAAGGTAATCAGTCCACAAACATTTACCTTATCTCCCACCCCAGGCACTTCACACTACAAAAAATATCTGACACCCATTTTTCAGACATGAGCAAGAAGTATGAAGTGAATTTTTTTTTAACAACAGGAACCTCTGAACTCAAGTCAAATAGTCTGCCTGACCATGGCTATGTGAGATAAGCTTCAATACTTCCTAGGTTTAACAGGATTCTTCTTAGCACTACTGAGCAGGCAAGTTAAGAAATCCGATTGAGAAGCCAATGAATATGAGCAAGCTAAAGACTGGAGAGATGGCTCAGCGGTTAAGAACACTGGCTGTTCTTGCAAAAGACCCGGGTACGAATCCCAGCACCCACATGGCAGCTAATAACTGTAACTCCAGTTCCAGGGGATCCGACAGCCTCTTCTGTCCTCCGCGGCCATTGCACGACACAGGTGCACTTACATACATGCAAACAATACACGCGTACACATAAAATAAAAATAATAAAATCTTTTAAAAAAAGAATATGAGCAGGCTGCATGAGCAAGCCGAAAAGTGTGCCAAGGAAGCGAAGCCTGGCTGAAAAGAAAGCGGGGGAAGTGTGAAAAGGAGAGACTCCACTTGATAGAACTGAGACCTTACCTCCAGGTCAGAGGGGAAATAAGCTGAAGGCCACCAGCATGCATTCTGGGCTCTCAGCTAGAGGGGAACAGGGTTGAGCCTAGAACCACGACCCTTGCCTCAGTCCCCAGGCCTACCATTCATTCAGAGTCCATATCTGAAAAAGCATCCCCGCACTCCATACCCTAGGAGTTTACTGGGGCGACCGGCTCTGAATATAGGAGCAAGGAAGATGACAAATGGGAATCGCAGAGACTTGAAGCACCCAACTCCTGGTTCACTGGGCCAGGGCCCCACAGCCACCTCCTATTTCCGAACCCCCCACTCCTGCCTCCATCGCACGCCCTTCCCGAAAGATGAGCCCGGTCTGGACAGCACCATCCCCAGTTGGAACTACAGACCTCACAGTAAAGATCCTCCCTCCTTCCTGACGAGTTCCAGAGCCACACGCCTCACCGAGCTGCGCCGGCCACCGTACCCGAGACCACGGGCGCACACATGACGTCACGGACACGCGCCTCTTCTGCTTGTTGGGAACGATGGCTGTAACCCGGTCTTTGCGGCTGCTGTCGCTCGCGGTACGGCTGCTCCTGGAACCCCGCCGTAACCTAGCGGTCCGCGGTTCGGACGAGCCCTTGCCGGTGGTACGCATTCCGCGAGCTCTGCAGCGGCGGCAGGAGCAGCGACAGGGCGGTGGCCGGAGTACCCCCCGGCCGGTGCTGGTACGACCTGGTCCACTCCTGGTCTCGGCGCGGCGGGCGGAGTTGAACCAGCCCGCGCGCCTCACTCTGGGCCGTTGGGAGCGCGCGCCGCTGGCTTCGCGTGGCTGGAAGCATCGGAGCGCGCGAGGGGACCATTTCTCCATTGAGCGCGCGCAGCACGAGGCGCCCAGCCTGCGGAACCTCTTGTCCTCCGGCAGCTTGGCTGACCTGGGTCTGGAGCCCCGGCTGCTGCTGGCACTTCAGGATGCTGCCCCCGAAATCGTTCGGCCCACCACGGTGCAGTCGAAGACCATCCCCCCACTGCTTCGCGGTCGCCACATCCTTTGCGCCGCTGAAACCGGCAGTGGCAAGACTCTGAGCTACTTACTACCCATGTTTCAAAGGCTCTTGAGCCGTCCAGACTTGATCTCCCGAAGTACCGCCTCTCCCCGGAGCCTGGTTCTTGTGCCTTCCCGAGAATTGGCGGAACAGGTGCAGGCTGTAGCCCAGTCATTGGGTAGTTCCTTGGGCCTGCAGGTGCGGGGACTAGGGGGTGATGGTGGTGGCATGAGTAGGCTCAAACTGCAGCTGTCCAGACTACCGTCAGCAGATGTACTAGTGGCCACTCCAGGGGCTCTATGGAAGGCCCTGAAAAGTCAGCTGATCAGCTTACAGTATCTCTCCTTCGTGGTGTTGGATGAAGCGGACACACTGCTGGATGAAAGCTTCCTGGAACTGGTGGACTACATCTTGGAAAAGAGCCCTATAGCAGAAAGCCCAGCTGACTTAGACGATCCCTTCAATCCCAAAGCACAGTTAGTGCTGGTGGGAGCCACATTTCCTGAAGGTGTAAGCCAAGTGCTGAGTAAAGTCACCAACCTAGACTCTCTCACCACCATCACCAGTGCCAAGCTCCACTGCATCATGCCTCATGTCAGACAGACATTTATGAAACTAAAGGGAACAGAGAAAGTGACAGAGTTGATTCAGATCCTCAAGCAGCATGACAAAGCAAAAAAGACTGGACCCTCAGGAACGGTCCTTGTGTTCTGCAACAGCTCCAGCACTGTGAACTGGCTGGGATACATTCTGGATGACCACAAGATCCAACATCTAAGGCTACAAGGGCAAATGCCAGCCTCAATGAGGGCAGGCATCTTCCAGGGCTTCCAGAAGGGATCTCAAGACATACCTGTCTGCACAGACATAGCTTCACGTGGCCTAGACAGCATTCATGTGGAACTGGTTGTCAATTATGATTTCCCCCCTACCCTGCAGGATTACATCCACAGAGCAGGAAGAGTGGGTCGTGTGGGGAGCGAGGTACCAGGAACTGTCATCAGCTTTGTGACCCATCCCTGGGATGTGAGTCTGGTTCAGAAGATTGAGCTGGCAGCTCGCAGAAGAAGAAGCCTTCCAGGACTAGAATCATCCATGAGAGATCCTTTGCCTCCTTCGCAAGCCTAATTGCTGAGTGCCTTAAATGTAATTCTAGAGCAGGGATCTTCCTGGGGTGGGGGCATAACTTATCAGTTAGGTGGCACTGGGCTGCCCTGTTGCCTTCCTGAGGGCATGATGAGCTCTTTGTAGCTTTGAAAAGTAAGCTGCCGGTCAGGATTGGAGGGTAGTCTGATATTCAAAAAATAAAGTGGATTTTGACTTCATATTATGCATGATTTTTTTGTTGTTGTATGTGTATGTCCAGACATGGGTGTGACTGTGTGTGCATAGAGAGCAGAGGACAACTTTATGTAATATTCTCCTTCTATGCTTAGAGATCAAACCAGATCACCAGGCTTGCTTGGCAAGCATCTTTACCTGCTGAGCCATCTCAGTGGTCCTCATGTCATCATTTATTTTTGGGGGGAGGTGGGGGGATTTTTTGAGATAGGGTCTCCCTGTAGCCTCAGCTGGCCTGGAACTCAGTCTGTAGGCCAGGGTGGCCTCCAACTCACATAGATTTGCCTGCCTCTGCCTCCCGAGTGCTGAGATTAAGGGTATGCGTCACCACACCCGGCCTTCATGTCATGATTTCTAACAGTAGTTTGTTGGTGTGTTTTGAGACATTGTTAATGTAGCCCATGACAGACTTGAATTCACTATGTGTAATACTCAGACTCATTTCTAGTGATCCTCTTTCCCTGTATGTTCAGTGCTAGGATTATAGGTATGTGCCTCTACACCTAGCTAATAATAATTTTTTTTTAATGGATTCCCTTAACAGGGAATCCAGTAAATTTTGAGGACTGACACGCTACCATATGTAGGATTTTGTAGGTTTGGCGTTAAGATTTATTTTTTAATTATGTATCTATGTGTGGGAGTATGTAAACATGATGCAGATGCCTTCAGGTCAGAAGAGAGTGTTGAATCCCCTGGAGTTGGAGTTACAGGCAGTTGTGAACCCATGTGGGTGATGGGAACCAAACTTAGGTCCTCTGCAAGAGCAGCACACGCCTTTTTAAAAATATTTTTTTATTTTTATTTTATGTGTATGCATGTATTGCCTGCATGTAGGTAAGTACACCTGTGTTGTGCGATGCCTGAGGAAGGCAGAAGAGGCTGTCAGATCCCCTAGAACTGGAGTTACGGACAGTTGATAGCTGCCATGTGGGTGCTGGGATTCGAACCCGGGTCTTCTCCAAGAACAACCAGTGTTCTTAACCA